>NW_015169799.1:259205-267462 GCF_001447785.1 Gekko japonicus | reverse complement strand
GAAATCAACCCTGACTGTTCCCTGGAAGGCCAGATACTGAAGCTGAAGCTCAAATACTTTGGCCACCAAATGAGAAGGGAGCACTCACTGGAGAAGACCCTGATGCTGGGAAAGATTGAAGGTAAAAGAAGGGGATGACAAAGGAAGAGATGGTTAGACAGTGTTATCGATGCAACGAACGTGAAGTTGAGCAAAGTCCAGAGGATGATGGATGACAGGAGGGCCTGCCGTAATGTGGTCCATAGGGTTGCGAAGAGTCAGACTCGACTGTGGGACTGAAATAAGGTGTTTTTTAGCATACATGTTTGGATCTAGCTAGCTTTTCTACTGGTGCCCATCAAAAAGGCTATGTTGGAGGCGATGGGACCTGAATAGACAAAATCCATGTGCAATTGGTCTGTGGCAAGGAACGGACACATACATGCACATACTATACGTCATTTAAAAATAGTTGAAATATGAAGTTTCATCTGGCTTTATGACTTAGTGCTGAGGAAAGCTGATTGAACTATTCTTGACAGAATAATATGCCTGAGTGAGTGATAACTGCTAACTACAAGTGGCGTGGTTCAATAAAGTTGGTTACTATAAGCCTTTTAAACTAGAAATCCCACATGTGGCTGTCAGCACAACTGACAGCTGAAAGTTCGATTATGAATATCTCAAAGCAGACTTGACAGAACAATGACTCTCAAATTACATCTGTACAGAAGCAGCAGCTTGTAAAATAGCTCTGATCCACTTTACATTAGTGAACATTAGTGTACTTTCTTTAGTGAAACACACAAACATGCCTTCTGAGTGGATATGGCATCCCAGCAGCTGCATTGATAAGATACTCCACTGTGTACTCTCCAATGACCAGGCAGTAATGAATAGTATACTCGTGTATAGATCTTGGGTAAGAATGTGCAGAGCTACACTGACAACAGTTCCAACAGTGCATATTGCAAAAACCATGCCTTTCCAAGGAGACTGTTCTTATGTGAAGAAAAATAAGTAGGTTTCTTAGATGTGTGGTTTACAAATAGGTGGCTGAGGTGACACCCAAGGGGGGGGGAGGGCTGAAGACCAACTCAGACCATGAGCTTGCCACCTCTGGTGGCCCTTCACTCTGGAAAGAAAAACAGCTCTGTGTAGAGCAATCATTTTCTACAAATCAACTATACAATAAAACAGATTTTTGATCCAATACAACACATAAATAGAATGTTTCATTCAGTCTGGAATTAGAGTATTTGCTGTCCAAAAATACATTGCATTTATTTATGAATCCACTCCTGGAAATATACATTTGAGGTCCTTTGCCTATACCCTGATGCAATGAACATGAAATTGAGCAAACTCTAGAGGACAGTGGAGGACAGGGGGGCCTGGAGTGATATGTTCCATGGGGTCACAAAGAGTTGGACTCGACTGTGCAACTGAACATCAACAGCAAGAAGCCTATATCCCTGCACAAAATAAAGCACAGCAAAGCAAAAACCTTTAAAAGTAGGCTTTTGGTGTGGGTGTGTGTTTGCAGTCCCATGTAATTGCTTTGCATAATGGCCAAATGGCCAAGATAAAAAGGGGAGAGGCTCTATACCAGTGAGCTGCAGAGTAGAATACTGCACATTTTTAGGTTAGTGGAGGATGCTGACGTTGCTTACTTGCTTCTGCATAAGCAGCAAGAGGCCTTTGTTTCTCATGTGTACTGTGTAACCCACACAGCCTCTCTCACGAGCTATGAAGTGGTGGGAACTGAATGAAATAGAATATACTGAAATGAAATAATTTTATACGATGGCTAAGAAGTTCTTTTTCGTTTACAAAGAAAAATCTCTTTATTTTCTTACTGCATTCCACTTCTGTTTCTTTCTCTTTTTTGGCATGATTTCCCTATGGGCCTCAACATTTTCCTGAAAAGTTAAAATACAAAAAGTGAAAGGGGAAGATACAAAATTTAGGTCTCAAAAGGCAGTGGAACCTGACTTCATTTGCTTCCAGGGGGATGATCTTGGTAAATGAGTTTATTTTTTAAAAAATAAATGTTACTCCAGTTCAAAGGTACAGAATATACAAGGACCTACACCAATAGACAATGACTGAAATATAATGCAATCAAAGATTCAAAATAATTTTTCAGACATAAGAAAAAAGGTTTTATTTCTAGTTAAGTGTAAGTTAGAATGCAAAATGGTTTACCTATGCATGTACTTAGGTGTTAGGACCAAGCTAGACATGTTGCTTGGAGATCTATCTGTTTAAATCCACATCTGTATTCTGCCATATCAGGTATAAAGTGGTGTGTGCATCAGAAAAAAGAGTTTTACACTGGTAGATGAAGGGAGCTGAGCCCTCTCTGTACATATCACTTACTCCTTTTTCTCTCTCATTCTGTCCTACTACTGGGATGCCACTGGGACACAACAAATTATTAAAATGTGTAACTCACTGCCAAAGGATGTAGTGATGGCCACAGTTTAACAGACAGCTTCAAAAGGGGTTAGACAGATTAATAGAGGATAGATCTATCAGTGGCTACAAGCCATGGTGACTGAAGAAAACCTCCATGCAATAAACCTCTTCATACCAGAACTAGGAGGCAACATCAGGGGAAGGCCTTGACCCCTATGCCCTGTTTTGGCCTCCAAAGAAACTGGTTGAGACAGGATGCTGAAATATATAGATTACTGGTCTGATCCAGCAGGGCTCTTCTTATGTTCTTATGGACTTAGCGGATGAGAAAAATACCTGAATGAACACATTTTGGGGATAAACCATGGAAGATGGGAAGTTTAGCACCTTTCATTCATTCCTCTCATTCCTCGCAATCACAAATGCCAGCCTTAATTTTTATGAGAGGCTCAACAAAACAAAATCAAAAAACGTTTGGACAGGAATTACTTGTCTCTAGAATGTCCAACTACTTCCAAGTGTTCTTAAAATGGATTTTCATCCTTCCAGGCTGACATATTTCTGTCTTATTTACTTCCTTTCAGTCATGCATTAGCTTGTGTTCAAGCAAGAGAATTCTGAGACTTCCCGTCAATAAGCCAAGAAATGAGAATGCTACGTAGTTAACCTGGCATTGGTCTTCATATCAATAAAAAAATGAACATGAAAGATGTTCATTGCATAACCCTAATTATAAATGACCCAGCACTCTATGGGGTAAAACTTCACCCAAGTGGCTTAATTACATGTTCCTTGCTTTAATCAACTGTTGGATAACATTCTGGGATTTTTGTTTCTTACTGCTTCATCATTTACAAATATTGCATTAGCACAGCACTTCAACATGAAGTACACACAGCTTTTGCTTTCTGTTTGCCTTGTATGATGCAACCAAATAAATACTAGTATTACACAGTACCAGAAGTCTGCATAAACTCTGTTTTAGACTGGTGTTCAAAAAAATTCTATTAGTTCAATATTAATTCTGAATTTAATCAAACTATTATAAACCAGAATAAAATTTTTATGCTGGACAGCGATTTTAGTGGGCTATAAAGATCTAGCAGCTGTTAATATCTTAAAGCGTAAGAAAGGATTGCACAATTCTCTCTTGCATGGATATACCAGATCTTTTAACAGGAACACATCCTGTCATATATTCTCAGCTCACATGTGCCAAAGTTACATGGACTTCTATGGGAAGCATGTGTAACTATGAGCTGAATTACAGACAATCAAAACCCCAGACAATATTTTGCGATTATCTGAAATTTAAAGACATCAGCTTGGATCCTATGATGCTCTTCTGCTAAATCTTCTTTCCGGGAAGAAAGACTTCTTCCAACAGAGAATGACTTTTTCAGATGGGGAACGGTTTCCTCTGATGGAGAAAAGTCTTTTTTTTGTCGAAGGAAGGAAATCTTTCTCTGTTGAAGAAAGACTTGGTGGAAGGGGGTCATGGGGCTGAACCCAAAGATATATTATGGGATCAGTTTATTTGGGAATGTATCATAGACAAATGTATCCTTGCAAGAGAAATGGGCATTTGATCACATAATGGAAACCTGACTTTTGTAATAACAAAGTTCCACTTCATGAAATGGTGGCACATCAGAAAGAAATCTTAACTGAGCAAATGATGATGAATTTTGGTGACATTTACCCATCTAAAATGATGTTGACATGTCACCCTTATTTTAGTTATTTTGTTTCAAGCTTTGTTTAATTTAGGATACATTTTTTAAATATGAGCATAATGGGAGGCAATATAAAAAAGTGATTATGTGGACACATTAGAGTTTTTGTGTATGTCTTGCATTCACTAACCAGGTGAGAAGTCTGGCATTTATATGTCTCCAAAGGGAATGTTAGACACTCTCTCATGTCAGCCCCAAGTTAGCTGTCAGTTTCTCCGTGAACATTTTCCATGTGCACTTTGAGGTAGTCGTTTCTTGTAAACTTTTTGTGGCACAGCTGGCACTCTGCCATTGGGCGATTGGGATTGTGAGTCAGTTTATGCCGGATCAGCATTTTCTTTAGACTGAATGACAAGTCACAAACCTAAAGCATAAACACACAGACAAAAAACAAAATATTTAGATCCCCTGAAGAAACAGCAAGTCAGATGCAATCTGAACACCTAATGTGAGATGTAGAACCTCAGATGAGCAATCCTCTTCACCACTTTGGAAACGGGGGTGGTGGTGTTGGTGGTCTCCTCAAGCTTCCCAGCAACCCAGTCTTACGAGGCTGCTTTAACAAACAATGTTTTATACAACTGAGAGAGCATCCTTTCTCTGGGAAGCCAGTAGAGCTTGAGATTTAGGCAGGATCAATAACCAACATTTTGCTATCTTGCTCATTCTCCCACTTGACTGGGGTTGCCAATTCGGGGCTGGGAAATATGTGGAGATTTTGGGAGTGGAGAATTGGGAGAGCAAGATTTGGGGAGTGAAGCAACCTCAACAGGGTATAATGTCATAGGGTCCACCCTCCAAAGCAGCCATTTTTTCCCGGGGAACTGACGTGACATCTGGATATCAGTTGTAATTCCAGGAGATCTACAGGTGCCACCTGGAGGTTGCCAGTCACACCCATGACTATCAGCCTCAGCTGCCCAATTTTCAAAATGGAAATAACAATAATCTGTGTAAGTCTACCCAGTGGAAAATTAACACTAGCCTTTCAAGTCCCAATCAAATACCAATTTGTTGGATCAAACTGACTTGGGACTGGAGCCCTAAGCACTGGGACTGCAAGCTAAGAGAGGCTCCATCACCACATGCTCGTCGGAGTCAGACAAACTGGTTTTTTCCTGGCTCTTCAAAACATGCTTCAGTGAAATGTCAGTGATGTAAAGTGCGGATCATAATACAAAGGCTGTGGGATGGGGTGTTCAGAACAATGACAGTGAGCATGAATGACTCATGTTCCTCTTCTCCGTGTTTCTCTGGAATACCTGAGGTGAAATGTTCAAGTCTTCCCCACCCCCCCCTTCAGCAAGATGTTCAAGCTCTCTATTGAGAATCTGCACATCTCACTTGTAAATATGCAAGTTCCACTTTTGATGTTACACAGAAGCACAGAGAATGGAAACAACTGCCCTGCCAACTTTCAAGTGGCCCCTGCAGCTGAAGTTTGAACAGCATTTTGATATCTTGATCTGCAGCAATAAGCCATTGCTTATTTCCATGTCAACAAAAGCTTCACTGGGGACTGAACCTATTTTATTTTAGCTATTTATTTAGATCATTTTTATGCCACCTTTCCATCCGATCAGGGTCCACAAGGCAGTGAACATTAACATTAAAACATTTAAATAATTAAAATACAGTTAAAATGTAAAATTCAATTAAAAACATATAAACAGATAACACTATAGGAAGGAGAGTCAATAACCATTACTGAAGAGATGCCAGACAAAACAAAGTCTTCACCTGCTGGAGAAAGACAATGAAAGAGGGAGACATATGAATCTCCCTGGTGAGGGAGTTCCAGTTTTTGTGCCGTGACAGAGAAGGACCCTTCTCAGTTGCTACCTGTCTTGACTCAGATGGTGAGGGCAACCAAAGCATGGACTCTGGGGATGACCAGAGTGAGCAGGTAGATGCGTATAAGAGAAGGAGGTCCTTAAGGTATATTGATTCCAGGCTTTAAAGGTCAATACCTGCACACCATGAATTGAGTCCAGAAGCAAACTGGAAGCCAGTGTAGGTGGAACAAGACTGGAGTGATATAGTCCCTACAACCCACTTAGCCAACACTCTGGCCGCAACATCCTGCACCAACCGTACCTTCAAGACAGTCTTCAAGAGCAGCCCCATGTAAAGTGAACTGCAGTAATCTACCCTAGAAGTTACCAGGGCATGCACCACAGTGGCAAGATTGTTTCTGTCCAGGAAAGACCACAGCTGGCTCACCAGCCAAAGTTGCTGAGAGGCACCCCTGGCCATTACTGCTGCCTGGGTCCAGGATCACCCCCAAGCTATGAACTTGCTCTGTCAAGGGGAGTGCAATCCCATCCAGAACAGGGAATAACCCATTACCTGGGTCAGACCTTCCCAACTTACGAGAAGCCTCTCCATTTTGTCACAATTAAGTTTCAGCTTGTTAGACCTCATCCATTCCAAAACTGCCTCCAGGCTACTGTTCCCTCTAAGCTGAGTTAGTGTGAGCTAGCTCACAGTTTTTTAGCCTCTGGCTCACACATGTTTGTCTTAGATCAGGAAGGATGGCTCCAGAGCAAACTAATTTATGCAGCAGCCAAATCCTTCACTCACAACTTTAATGCCAGTAGCTCACAGACTAGAATTTTAGCTCACAAGACTCCCCAGCTTAGAGGGAACATTGCTCCAGGCACCTGTTCACCGTTTCCACAGCCTCCCTGGGTAGCATGGGATACAGCATATTGGGGCAACTCAGACCAAATCTCTGGGTGACCTCTCCCAGTGGCTAGGGCTTTTTGCATGCAAAACAGGTGCTCCCCCACTGAGACATGGCCCCTCCCCTGCCTCCTTACAATACACTCTTTATGAAATTAACTGCAAACTGCTCATCTAAAAAGAATGGCTTTCCATTTCTTATGGAAGCTAGACAGTATAGGGGCCCTCCACACCTTCTTGGGAAGGGTGTTCCATAACACGGGAGCTGCCATCAAAAAAGAGCAGGCCTATGCTGGTAACTGATGGACAAATCAGAGGGAGGACTCATCCAGGAAGTGGCCCGGGTGTGTGTGTGTGTCTGAGGTAGTGAACAGGCTCACAACAAGGGGGAAAAACAGCATGTAAAACTGCATTCCAGAAAAGGCAATTTTATTTACAGAGGAATGTTTATGATATATGTGCATGAAACACAGATCTTGGGTAAATAAAAATCAGGAATTTTATTCTCATTGTGGGTTGGCAGTATAAAAACCACTATCCTTTGCTTGCTGTCAGAAGCCATTGCAAAATCCTAATGACCTCCCATTTTCTCCCTAAGTTCAGAATACCTCCCAAGATTTATAGGTTGCTGTAGGTGGTGGTGGTGGTGGTGGTGGGTACATATGGCCCCCATTAAGAATTACTGAGGGAGGTTTTACAGCTACAAGGAGACCAACGATCCAGTGCAGCATAAACCCTTTGTGTGGAACAAAAACGGGGAATCATTTATTATGTTTAATGTGTAGAGGTCTTTATGATCTCAGTGTTACTTCTGTGCTCAACGTTGTCAGACGCAACCATATATACCACAGGAGACGGCGGATTAAAGAGCAGATCTCATTGTCATTACTAAATGTTCAAACAAAAATAGCAAACTGGCTTTTAACAAAATTGAGACCTTAAAGGATTTGAATGTCATTTATGTTTCTCAGTAAGTACTACAGATATCCATATTTGCATAAACAATTTCATCATAGATGCATAATTTATCTTATTGGAAATAAATTGTAGGAATAGTAACTTAAACAGATGGGCTATGTCAAATTCTGCTACACATAAGCATTTCCTAATGAGTCTAAATCATACAGTGATGACAATTTAACAATGACACATTATATTTGCAAAATGAGAAGAATAAACTGCTTACAGACACTTAAAACCTATTCGTTTCTGAGCAGTAAATTCATCTCTATCTATATATCTAATAGTGAAGTGCCCCCGTCTGTGCGGATATCTATATCTGCACTTCGGGGGCACTTGGGGGGCAGGGAGAGGTTTATGCACTCTTGGGGCAGTCCCCAGGGGTGCACAAAAATCTGAAAACTAAAAAAAAATATCGGGGGGATGTTTAAATCCCCCCGAAAGTGCCAGAGCGTTCGTGCGCATGCGCACGAACG
>NW_015169799.1:115187-257039 GCF_001447785.1 Gekko japonicus | reverse complement strand
CGGGGCGGGAGAGGCAGGGGGGGAGACAAGGGGGGTGGAGGAGACGGGGAACCGGCAAGACGGGGGTACTTACCTCCTCCTGCTGCTTCCTCTTGGAGCTCCATCCCCCCTCCCGCGAATACCGCGGTCCCGCCCCTTGGAAGGTGGGAAGGGGCGGGGAAGGGGTAGACTTGGCCTCCAGAGTCCAGGTCTACCCACCCCTTCCCACTACAGGGGTAGACCTGGCCTCTGGAGGGGGGCGCTCCAGGGCGGGGGTAATCGAGCCAGGGGGTGGACGGGGGGTGGAGGAGATGGGGAAACCGGCGGGATAGGGGGGGAACTTACCTCCTCCTGCTGCTTCCTCCCCTTCCTCATATTTGTGGAGCTCCCCCTCTCCCGTGAGTATCGCGGGTCCCCCCCTTGTATGCTATAACTGTTATACTTCAAAAGACTACAAGTTAATCAAGATGTTAAACAGACAAAGATCTCCCTCCATTCCTATTAGAATATTAATTGTTTCAAACAACTCATATAAAATGTATTTTTGTGACATTCTGCAAAACATAAAATTTGACAGCATCTTTTAAACTGGCTGAGAAGATATTCCAGAATGCAAACAACATGGTTGCCAGGAAGCCAGCAGAAGTGACATCACCTCTCTAGGAATCACTGGAAAGACTGATAAAACCACAGAGTTTCTGGCAATTCCTAGAGAGGCACGGCATTACTTCTGGGGTTTCCTAGGAAGTAACATCATGCCAAATGGAGGCTGGATATCCCCACCCCCACCAGGGGACTGGCAAACCTAGCAAACACTCAGAAAGCCTTTCAAACCACAAAGATAAATGTATTTAGTATTTCATATACCTTTTTATGTTAAATATATTTCAATGTGTGGTATAAGACCTTCTGAAGACAGTTTTTTAAGTGCTGGGAATATGTAAAGCAATGTCATGGAGGTAGCCCAGTAAGTATGCTAACAAATTTATAGATTGTTCTGGGTGTGTGTGGGGGGGATATATGGCCCACATTAAAAAATAACTGCTCCTCCAACCATAGTGCAACTTTAATTTAGAAAAGAGAGAAACAGGAAAAAAGAAGAAAACTAAATACACAGAATTTTTTTTTATTATTATTTATATTTTTATCCCGCCCTCCCCGTAGGCTCAGGTGTGTGTGTGTGTCTGAGGATAAGAAATGATAGTTAGACTTCAGTACAACTATAGTAAAATATTCACTGAATTCTTATGAAGATGGAAAGTGGAGCAATGAAGAGATGCTTCTGCTTTTAATTCAGAAGGCAAGGGATATTTACACTTAAAAGGAATTTTCCTGAAATGCAAGAGCCTCAGTCCTTTCTGTTACTGCAGAATCCTCCTGAGGCACATAAAAGTGTTTTAGTATGTTAAGAGATACTTGATCTTGTTTAAATCTTTGACACCAAAGGCATTTCTCAATGCTAATTGCTGAGTTAAAATTAACAATGGGAAACCTGTTTCTAGAGAGAGAGAGAAAAGGACATTATCAGTTTTGTCTGCATTCCCTAGAATTTTACTAGATACCTGATTTCTGTGGGCACTTTAGTTTCCCTTAAAATCAGGGAAAATAGAAAAAAGAATTAAAATACTGCATATACTTTGTGAGATGGAATACAAACTACTTTTCTCAATTAGAAAGTTGACTAATTGAAAAGGAAACTTGTACTTACTGTGAATTTCTATTCTTGGTGGTTGCAGCTGACAGACATCCCACTAGCTCCCAATGCCTGAGCCTGCCCCACTCTATGTAAGGCAGTACCTGAAGAAGCCTTTCCAAGTTCCCTGAAATCTGTATCCTTTTCTCTGGACAGATAATTGAATGGGAAGACTGCCCCACTGAGGAACCAGAGAAAAAACAGGTTGCTTACCTGTAACTAGTGATCTTCGAGTGGTCATCTGTGCATTCACACCCATGGGATCTAGTGCACACGCGCTGGATCGATCGGCGTTGTAGCAAGCTCTTTAACGGATTTTTGCGCCCAGACCTCGGGCATGTGCAGGAACCCCACTGCGCATGCCCAGAGGGGAGGGCACGGACATCCCGCCAGTTCCTTAAAACCACCGCGAATCAACCCCTATTCAAAAATGTAGAAGCTGACAGCAGCGGGGAAGGAGGGCGGGTGGTGTGAATGCACAGATGACCACTCGAAGATCACTAGTTACAGGTAAGCAACCTGTTTATCTTTGACGTGGTCTCTGTGCTTCACACCCATGGGAGATTAGCGAGCAGTGTCCTACCTGGAGGAGGGTGCTCGCATGCCCTTACTGCGAAGCCGAGGATAAGAAGTGACGTGCCATGTTGGTATTAGAGATCTTTCAGACATCTAGGGCGTAGTACCTTATGAATGTGTTAGGCGTAGCCCATGTAGCGGCTCTGCAAATGTCCGTAAGGGGTACTCCCTGGAGGAAGGCAGTGGAAGCTGCAACAGCTTGGGTTGAATGGGCCCTGATAGGGCCAGGTAACAGAGGTGGATGAGACCCACAATCCGCTTTGAGAGGTGCTGAGCCGTGATGCGAGTCCCCAGCCTTGCTGGTGCGTAAGAGACGAACAGTTGGAAGTCTTGACTCGTTGGACAGGTTCTGTTGAGGTAGAACAGAAGTGCACGTTTCGCATCCAATGTGTGTAACAGTCTGTCCTCCGAGGATGTCGGAGCAGGGAAGAAATCCGGGAGGAAGATCTCTGCCTGTAGGTGGAACTCTGACACTACCTTTGGCAGGAAGGAGATGTCAGGTACAAGGTGGACGCCGTCTGGCAAAAAAGGCAGGTAACGTGTATCGTGTCTGAAAGCCAGTATTTCTCCTACTCGCCTTGCTGAGGTGACAGCGACCAAGAAAGCCGTCTTCCACGAGAGGCATTTTAGATTGCAAGTTGCGAACGGCTCAAAGGGTTTCATTGTAAGCTGACGAAGGACCAGGGGAAGGTCCCAAGGAATAACAGGAGTTTTGATTGGAGAGGAAGAGGAGGTCCTGTGCCGGAGGAAACTGGTGGTAGACCCCTGCTGACAGACCGAGGATGGTTGAGAACCATGGTTGCCTCAGCCACCATGGTGTTATCAGGATGCAGTTCGCTCTGTTGCTGATGATTTTACGGACCACACTCAGAAGCATGGGTAGCGGAGGAAAAAGGTAGAGAAGGTCCCTGGACCACGGATAGAGGAGACCGTCCCCTAGAGACCGTGGATCCCTGCCACCTCGGCTGCGGAACAGAGGACATATTTTGTTCGCTCTGGTGGCATCTGTCGCTGATGATTTTCCGGACCACTCTCAGGAGCAGTGGCAGTGGAGGGAAGAGGTAGAGAAATCCTCTGGACCACGGATAGAGGAGACCGTCCGGTAGAAACTGTGGGTCCCTGCCACCTCGGGTGCAGAACAGAGGGCACTTTTGTTCGCCCTGGTGGCAAAAACATCTATCTGGGGGAACCCCCACCTGCGGAAGAGTGGAAGAAGGTACATTGGATTCATTTCCCACTCATGGAGACTGAGTCCTGCCCGACTCAGGTGGTCTGCCTGTACATTCATGTGCCCTGGGATGTGCGTGGCGGCTAGGAAGATGTTGTGGGCGATGCAGAAGTCCCATAATTGGAGGGCGAGGTCACAGAGGCATTGGGAGACAGTGCCCCCTAGCTTGTTCACATAACTGAGGGCAGTAGTATTGTCCGTGAGGACCGTGACACATTTTCCCTCGATCAGAGGTAGGCAACTGGTGACAGCAAACTGTATTGCAAGCAGTTCCAGGAAATTTATGTGCCGATTTCGTTTCTGAGTGTCCCATCTGCCTCCGACACAAAGTCCCATCATGTGGGCGCCCCAGCTCGAGACGGAGGCATCTGTCATTAGGGTCATTTGGGGTGATGGAGGATGGAAGGGTGCTCCCTGGAATAGATTGGAAGGGACAGTCCACCAAATTAAGGAGACTCGTACATTGGGAGGTGGGGTCAAGACGGTGGTGTGGGCGTTTCTCATTGGGTTGAATTGGCGAATAAACCATAGTTGTAATGGACGCATCTTCAACTTGGCAAAGACCAGGACCGACGTAGTTGCAGCCATAAGGCCGAGTAGCCTCTGACCGAAGGATGGGTACGGATGACAGTGGCTAGGTGAATGATGTCAGCCGCTCTGTTCTGTGGCAGATAAGCCATGCATGTGTTTGAATCCAGTAGGGCACTGATGTACTGTATTTTCTGGACCGGTTGAAGTTGAGATTGACTTGCAGGCCCAGGTTTTTTTAAGGAGGGACAGTGTCTCGTTGATGTTTGAGACTAGGGCGTCTGCTGTAAGGATACCATGCGGAAGCAGTGGTAGGTGACAAAGGAGTTCAGCGCCCTTAGGTCTAGGATTGGTCCAACGCCTCCATCCCGCTCTGGCACTGTAAAGCAGGAATAGAACCCCTTCCCATGTAGACATAGTGGCACCGGCTTGATGGCTCCTTTGTGCAGAAGGACGGACACTTCTTCCAGGAGAGGTGGGGAAGGGGTGTGTGGAGACGAAGACAGGAGTGATGGGGTTCTGTGGAATTGGATACGATAACCTCAGGTCAAGATGGACAGCACCCATTCATCCATGGTGATGTGACGCTAGGTGTGAAGAAAGGGAGACAGACGGGTTTGAACTGACTCGGTAGGAAGGAAGTCGAAAACCTTGCTTGGAGGATTTCGCCTATTTGGTGCGAGAAGACTGTTGTTCAGATCCAAACTGAGGTTTTTGAAAGATGGGCTTTTGGCCTCCTGAAGACGAGCATGGCCTCTATTGTCTGTCCGGAGACTGATGACTCGGAGTGCGCTTTTGCCAGGGCGATATTGCTGCCTCGTGGAGAATGAGACTCCAAGAGCACGAGAAGCCTTTATGTTCTTATCCATATCTTGGAGTATGGAATCAGTATTGCTGTTGAAGAGACCAAGGCCATTGAAGGAGAGGTCTTCGACATAAGGCCTAGTGTCTTGAGGAAGATTAGTATTACGGAGCCAGAAATGCCTTCTTGGAGCTATTGCTGAGGCCATTGTTCTGGAGGAAGCATCTAGGGCATGTTTGGAAGTGTTGATTTGCTGCTTCGCAAGTATCATGCCCTTTTTTTGAATGATTCTGGCTGCCTGAAGCTTATCTTTGGGAAGATGACTCCGGAGTTCAGAAAACCTTTCCCACAAAGTGTATTGATATCTGCTCATGCAGGCTAAGAAATTTGTGGTTTTAACGCCCAAGGCTCCCGTGGAGTAGAAGGGTCTTCCAAATGCTTTGAATTTCTTACTCTCTCTATCAGAAGGTGCAGAGTGTGTTCGTTTGGACCTAGATGAAGAAGTTACCACAATGAGTTTGGTTGAGGGTGGGAAAATAAAAATTCAGCTTCGGTCTCCTGGACTCTATACATGTGGTCCAGGCATCCTGTTGACACTGTGGCAAACGAAGGCTTCTCCCATGGTGTTTTTGCTGCCTGTAAGAGGACTGTGGACATGGGCAGTGCTATGGTAGTTGAGGTGTCAAGTTGCAAGATATCGAAGACATCATCTGTAACCTGTGGTTCCTGTTGAACGACTGAGAGGCCTAGAGAATGTGCCAGTTCTTTGACAAGATCTGCATAAGAAGTGAGATTGTCGGATGGGGATATTGGTAGATCATCTGCGACAGCTTGGGTAAGAGACTTGTGGTCAGGGAAGGTGTGAGCCTCTGAGGCCTCCGTATCAGAATCCTCCTCTGCAGGATCAGAGGATTCCTGATCTGGCATTTGAACCGGAGTGACTTCAGTTTGAGTAGTTAAAAACCTATGGTGGTACGACAGCGTTGGGAGGACAATAGAGTTCCGGTTTATGCTGAGAAGAATCCTCGTTCGGAGGTTGAGAGAGAGAGATGCCGAAGGTCAAGACCTGTGAGGCGACCTTGATCTGTGGACGGAGTGGGTCGAGTAATGATCCCAGTTGGAATAGCCCAGTTGGAAGTCAACCAGGGCTTAAACAGTAGATAGGCCCCATAAAGATACCTCAGCTGGTGGTGGGGGGGGGATAAAGACTCAGGGGGATCGACTTCTGGATCGGGAACAACCAGGAGACAAAGCAGGATTGTGCCCGTGTGAGCGATTCCTATAAAATCGCTCATCGGTATCAACAAGTTCCGCCAGCAGACGTTGCATGGTGCTGGAAATGCGTCGATTCTGACTCATACCAATATCGGGAGTCTCTGACACCATCGATGTCGACGATGGTGATGGGGAAGGAGAACGCTCTGCGCCCGGAGAGCGACTAAGGAGCTCCACCATCTCGATATCGGAGTAGGGACGCTCAAGATGGTGTATAAGAGAGTCCAAGAGTTTGATGGTCGGTATCGGTGGAGGGGCATGGGTCTCCGATGCCAATATAGCCATTGGAGCGGATAGCACATTGGGGCATTACCCAGTGCAGACACCACTTTCTCTCCCGTTTTTGCCGCTTTTAGGGACTTGGGGGGGGGCTTTTTTGTGGACTTATGCTCCTTACTGGCCTTTGGCTTTTTCACCGGAGTGGAAGCGGAAGATCGTGCCTTCGATGCCAGAGGCTTCGACGTTGATTGGCCGATGTCAGAGGAAGGACTCGATGCCGGAGCTGTCGACGTGGATGGTCTGTCTGAATCCATCGCTGAGGGAGGATTTAAAGCCGACTCAAGTAGCGCTACTTTAAGACGTGCAGCTCGGTTTTTTTCTTGTCTGGTTCGAAAACCTGGCACAGAGCCGACAAGATTCTGGTCGGTGAAACTCCCCCAAACAGAAAATGCAAAGGGTGTCACGGTCAGGTGGAGCAAGTTTACTGCCGCAACCCTTGCAACGATTGAAAAATCCCCACTTTTTCTCCATAAACGAAGTAAAAAGAGAGAAGAAGAAGGGGTTGGGGGTGCGCAAAGGCAAGACTGAGGTAAACCCACACTTCCCCCTCAACAAAAAACAGGGTTTTTTAATTTATAAAGAACAAACAAGGAAATAGTAAAAAAAAAGGACGAAAAGTGAGGAAAAAATCCGAAGATCCGTGAGGCAAAGGCCAAAAAATAGCGAACCGATCAGACCGACGAAAGAAAGTTATTTCCAACGTGGTGGTAAGAAAGGAACTGGCGGGATGTCCGTGCCCTCCCCTCTGGGCATGTGGGGTTCCTGCGCATGCCCGAGGTCTGGGCGCGAAAATCCGTTAAAGAGCTTGCTACAACGCCGATCGATCCAGCGCGTGGGCAGTAGATCCCATGGGTGTGAAGCACAGAGACCACGTCAAAGATAGTGAAATTCACAAAAGTACAAATTTGCTCTTCTCCAGTGTTCTAAGGTGGAGCAGTCTTTGAGTGGTTGGCGTAGAAAAGTAGTTTAGCCTTCAAAGTGGGTAAACGTATAAGACTTATTTTGTAACTATCACAATGGTACTTTTGCTTCTACCAATGCTCCCTTGAAAAAAGTCTTCCAAAGGGAGGGAAATGTTAATCATAGTAATGTGTCTAATGAAGGAGTTGGCTGATTTCCATGTGACTGCCTTACAATCTACAGATAAGAAATTCCCAGAAGCTGTAGCTAGTTCCTTCAAGGAAAGATGATACTTGATACTACTTGAGAATGCAACCTGAGCCACCTCCCAATGGTAAAGACCCTAGAGTCCAAGGAAGAGTTGGTAAAAGACAGGAAGGGGGATTCAGACTTCCTGTGTTTTCTTGTTCTAGAAGCTCATGCTCTTTTAAGATCTAAATTATACTACAACTGTCAGATGAAATCTTAGAACCCTGTCCTTCTGGATAAATACACAGATCTTTCTATTTTATTACAGACTGTGTTTTTAGCACAGAAATCCTCCAGCTGACGTAAACCAGATCAGGAAACCTACCAAATGTTCATTTTCTAAGGGGACACCTTGGCATAAGCACAAAACTAAGTGAAATGAGAGCTCATACCACCAAGTTAGTATGTCAGGATTTGATTTCTATGCACTGTAGGGGAGTTTAGTAGAGAAATGTCCGACGTGCGAATGACAAAAAAAGTTTTCTGTCCTGCTAAAATCACTGCTACATGCCATTTTAGAGCATGGGTAAGTCCTTTGACAAAGCCCAGTTTCAGGAACATGAGAAACCCCACAATTTAAACCTTCCTTGCATCTTCTGATAGAAGTCTGAAGTGACCTCTGCTGAGTAGCCCAATGTCAAGAGCTGCTTTCATTCAGTCTTCAAGTTGTCAGCAATAATATAATTTAACTGAGGTTGCTGTACTGGAGTCTGGGATAATAGATATGGTCTCTTTGGGAGTCGCCATGGGAGACTGTATACCAGAGGAGACAATCTGGAAACTAAATCCTTCTTGTCCAGTGTGGAGTGATCAGATTCATTTTTGCTTTCTGTTTTATGTATGGCTTTTAGAATGAGTTTGATCAAAGGAAACCCATACATCAGTCCTCTTGGTCACTGATTGGCTACAACATCTACTGAGACTGACTGAGGGCACTGCATAAGGGCAAAGAATCTGGGAACCTGTTTGGTTTCTGAGGGTTGGCAGAAACAAATCGTGTTCTGCTCCCAATGTCTTAGTAAACTCCCTCCTGGAACAGCTGTAGCTACTCTTTTCTCTGTGTCTTTGAATGTTTTTATGGTCTTCCTGCTACCTCGAGAAAGCACAAATGCTCTCTTGAAATTAATGCCAGTTGTGAAGAAACAGGAGACCATAGCTTTATTCCATGACAGTAGACTGGGAACACTCTCTGCCCTGACCAGTTGTGAAGAAACAGGAGACCATAGCTCTTTTAAAAAATGTCTTTATTCCATGACAGTAGACTAGGGTGAAAGCATCTAGCCAGGGAACACTCTCTGCCCTGGGAGTTGCAATGGTCTTCTTGCTGGTAAGACACAGAGTAAGCATGATAACATAGTCACCTTTTCTTTCTCTGGAGTGGCATGTTTCTAGGGTGATGCTTTCCCAAGTGGATGTTGTACGTGAGGTATATATGCAGATCATCTGAAAAACTCTTTGTTCTTTCACTTGTCCTCTACAGACATCACAAGCTGCTTGCTTCTCAGCTAGATGGGGTTGTGGGGCTGTGTTTCTATTGAGAAGGCCCAAGAATAAAGATGGCTTCCAAAAAATACCCCTTAGCCTTCCTTGAGGTAAAAAACTGGGATAGAGGGGAGCCTGGATCCCTTGAGACAGGTCTTGTCTCTTGGTTTCAGAACTTGTTTGAAAACCTGGAAAAACATTTTCCCCTGGTGTCAAAGCTGTTAAGACAAATTTCCTGTGACTACATGCCCCGCACTAGAACCACTGGAAAATGAAAGTAATTTAGTGAGCAATTGGCTAAGATTATAAGGAATTGTTAAGTAATTTAATTTTAAATGTGATAGAGATCTGTAGGCATGTTTCTGTGGTGGCATATGGTGATAATATGTTGGTTTTACCGGTGGCCAAAGTATTGACCTGTTATTTAGAAGAGCAGTGGGTAGTGGAGTGGCTGGATAAAGACTCCTGTTCTCTATAATGGCCTGTTGTGCTGATTGCATGCATACCAAGATGTGAAGGTGGGAACATGGGTATGTTGTAACCAATGTTCCCTCTAAGCTGAGTTAGTGTGAGCTAGCTCACAGTTTTGTAGCCTCCAGCTCACACATTTTTGTCTTAGCTCAGAAAGGATGGCTCCAAAGCAAACCAACTTATGCAGTAGCCAAATTGGTTGCTCACAACTTTAATGCCAGTAGCTCACAAAGTTGAATTTTTGCTCACAAGACTCCACAGCTTAGAGGGAACATTGGTTGTAACTGCAGGAATCCTTCATACACATATGTTCTACTTATAGACAGTTTAGACCAGGGGTGTCAAACATACCACCTGCGGGCCAGAACCAGCCACTGCAGGGCTCCTATCTGGTTCGCAAGCAACTGGCTCTTGTCTGCTTCCTGCTTCCTACATTGCAGCTCACTTTTGCCCAGCTCTCTCCTCTCCTGCTTCCTGCTTTGCAGAGGATAGAAAGAAAGCCAAGCCTCCCTTCCCTCGATTGGCTGAATGCTCCCCCCTCCTCCTTTGGGGAGCAACTGGCTCTTGTCTGCTTCCTGCTTCCTACATTGCAGCTCACTTTTGCCCAGCTCTCTCCTCTCCTGCTTCCTGCTTTGCAGAGGATAGAAAGAAAGCCAAGCCTCCCTTCCCTCGATTGGCTGAATGCTCCCCCCTCCTCCTTTGGGGAGCAACTGGCTCTTGTCTGCTTCCTGCTTCCTACATTGCAGCTCACTTTTGCCCAGCTCTCTCCTCTCCTGCTTCCTGCTTTGCAGAGGATAGAAAGAAAGCCAAGCCTCCCTTCCCTCGATTGGCTGAATGCTCCCCCCTCCTCCTTTGGGGAGCAACTGGCTCTTGTCTGCTTCCTGCTTCCTACATTGCAGCTCACTTTTGCCCAGCTCTCTCCTCTCCTGCTTCCTGCTTTGCAGAGGATAGAAAGAAAGCCAAGCCTCCCTTCCCTCGATTGGCTGAATGCTCCCCATGGCAGCTTTAAGACCAACAGTTTTATTCCAGGTATAAGCTTTTGTGTGCACATACACTTCTTCATAGAGGAGGGAGTGAAAGAGAGAGAGAGAGAGAGAGAGATCCCCCTTTCCAGTTCTAACAGATGGGGTGGGTGGGGAAAGAAACCTAACAGCACAGCTTACAATCCTGATTAGTGGAAAGGATCAAGAGTCCAGTAGCACCTGAGCAAGTAACAAAATTTGTGGCAGGGCATGAGCTTTCATGAGTCACGCTCACTTCTTCAGATACAACTAGAATGTGAGTCTATCTGTCCTTATATCTTGGAGAGTGAAGTGATTTCAGACGCCAAACGACAATAGCAGGCATTGTTAATGAGAGAAGAAACCTAGGTCTCACTTCAGTTCAGGAGTCTGCATTGTCTTGAGCTTCATTATCAATTGCAATTCAGCAGTCTTTCTAATCTCCCTTTGACATTCCTTTATTAAGAGAAATGCTACGCTTAGGTCAGCAATTGAATGTCTTGGAAAGTTAAAATGTTCCCCCACTGGTTTTTGAATGTTATGGTTTCTAATAGCAGTAGAAAAAGTAAGAGTCCAGACTCAACAAAATTATTTACCAGCATCTTTTATGACAATAAAGGTCAAATGAATGAATGACTAACAAAATTAGTGGTAGGGTATGAGCTTTTGTGAGTCACTGCTCACTTATTTGGACTTATTTCCATTTATTCTTTGCCTCCTCCTGGACTGAATCCTCCTGGACCAAACTGAGACCTAGATTTCCTGTCTCATTACCAATGCTGATAAAACCACACCTACTACCCCTCTGCATATCACACCTAATTCAAGCAAGCCTGCTATTGCCATTTGGCATCTGAAATAATCTTTATAAAGTTTATACCTCCAGCACCTCTTGTTACATTTTATGGCACACATGGCCTGGCCTGACAAGTGATATTTATGTCAGATCTGGCCCTCATAACAAATGAGTTCGACACCTCTGATTTAGACCATGCCCTTTATTTTACTAGTACTCAGAAAAGAAAGGTTGCTGTTATTACCCTCTAAAAGTTGAGGAATGTCGGCTGATGTATAGTCATAAGGCCACTTATGCCTAAGAACGCTTTCCTGGAAGCAAGCCTCACTGAATAACTTACTTCTGAGCAGACCTGCATAGGATTTCTTTCTAAACGAGTCCTCTGGTAAAGCAGGTATTTAATTCCTTTTCATATGGATCCTTAGACTTTATAAAATATTCTGGTCACTTTATTTTCAGAAAATAATTCTATAACCAGTCCATAACTAAACAATGAAATTGATTCATATAATGAACCATGGAAACTAATAATTATTTAATGTGGCTGGCTTACTTTTTATTTTAAATAAGTGTTATATTTTAAAAAGAAAATGATAGCAGAGCCAAGGCATATCACTCAAGGAGTCTTGCAGAAACAGACAGAATATAAACTGATTTAGATCAACTTCAGATTAGCCTTTCATGAAATCTACTTTGTATTCTTAATAAGATTTAATTAAGGTTTGAGAATGTTTGCAATATATACACTATACACACATATACTCAGTTTCTTTTGAACCACTTCATGACTTAATATGTATTGCAGGGATTCATCAGACTGGCTGTAATAAAACAAATTATATAGCTGATAGTTAATCTTCAACTCTTAAACTACCCTGCAAAAAAGAACTTCACGTCTAATAGTCTCAAATGTCCTACCTGCAATTGTAATAGTGTAAACAAGATTTATATGCTATAAAAGCCTATACGTGTGTTTGTATAATGTCCTTAGCAAAAAAAAAAGGTTAATAAAACTACAGATGGATGTTTCAAATGCACAGCACTCAGAGCTTTTGAGAAAGTCTGCCAAACTCTGTAAATGAATGCAACCATGTGCAACCTGAAAATTCATTGAGGTGAATATTCCCCATGGGGCTGACTAAAGAGAAATGTAACTCACATCACACTGAAAGGGCTTTTCTCCGGTGTGAGTCCTCATATGCTCATCGAGGCCGCGTTTCTGACTGAAGGCCTTGTTACACTCTGAACACTGGTATGGTTTTTCCTGTAACATAGTGACAAGAGCGGGAGTGAAAGTGAGTCAGTGCAGAGCACAAGTTGTTAATGGGACATAATTCCATGTTGGATGGGTATAAGCTTTGTAACAACTCTGAGGAGCTGAAGTCACAGTACAGTCAGAATAGCAAAATGACTTTTGAAAGGCAGACCGAAAGCTGGGAAACCTGAGGCCTGCCACCTTTCACTTTAACACTCGCTTAGGAATTAATTATCTTTCCTCCTCTTTTACAGCCTTTGTGGGAAGGGTGTATGTATATATCTGCTTTTTGTAACTTCTAATATGAGCAACCAAAAAACATGCTGTCTTAGAAGGTTTTAACTTACAGCCCACTTAAATGAAGGCACTTCAGTGGAAGCCATTTTAATCCCACTAACTATAATGCCAAAGACCAAAATTGCAGAACCTTCCCAGAATAATATAATAAAAGGGAAATATTTGCACATGCAGCATCAAAGACAACTGCAGGAAGTCTAAACACTAACACTCCAAGACTGTGGGCATGTTTTCTAGTGTAACCGACAATGTGGCATGAAGATTTTGTAAAAAAACCAAACAAGTACCGTATAAATATGTTACCACTTAAACACCTCTTTCTCAAACTTCCATGTTAGTTTAAAGGTGCCAAATAAATGAAAAAATAACTCTCAATATACTATACATAAGCACTCCACAAAGTCTCATAGTTGATAAAACATAACCACTTAATGACAGAGCTCTCTTGTACTGGCTTTGTGTTTCAGATATATGTTTATCCAGGGGTCAGAAAAAGAGCTGCAGGAGCTCATTAGCATAACTCATTAGCATATGCCACACCCCGACATCACCAGAAGTATGTCAGAAGGCAAGGAAGGAAGGAAGGAAGGGGGGAAGGAAGGAAGAGGGGAAGGAAGCAAATAGGGAGAGAGGAGTGGAAGGAAGGGAGGGAGGGAGGGAGGGGAGAGCTGGAAAGAAGGCAAACTGAAAGAAGGCAACACTGAACCTATGAGAAAATATGGTGTTTGGCATTTTGGGAAATGAGTTCCTTTGCCAACAAGACTTTCCCCTGTACAAAGCAGCACTGAATTGTTCAGAAACAGTCTTCTTCAACTTCTTAGAGTTAATGCTAATGTTATCTTTCAAGTACTTTATTTGTTACTAGAAACCAATTGTGTCATTTACTGTCTGTGATTTTAATGTTGTATATGCCATTAAAGGTCTATTGATTGATTGATATACAACCACACACTGTTGTGGCAATCAATCACAAGATCGACTGGGGCTATCCTTAAGTTCTATCGCTCAAAAGGTGGCTTCTTGATAGACTCTACCTTAAAATTGTTCCAGAGTAAAGTCATTAACCAACTCCTGTATGGGGTTGAGATCTGGAGTTGGGATGACAACATAATATCTAGCCTGGAGATAGCACAAAACTCCTCTCTAAAAAGAATTTGAGGTTTTTGATCCTGTCTCAAGGCACTCCGGCTGCCCTGCTGCAAGCTGAATCTGGCTTGCCTTCCAGTAGGGCCCGTGCTCATGCTGCCTTAATTAATTACTGGAGAAAGTTGAAGAATTCTCTTTTTAGTTATCTTTCCAAGCAATGCTTTATCCAGCTCTAGAAAGACACCTCTTGGGTTGTCAGCTATCACAGGCTTTTCTGCCGTTACCCCATACCTGTTGACCCCCAGGGCTTCCCTCTGAATTGGTTCAAAACAAAGACAGGGGAACTATTATCAGTTCTAGATTTTCCCTGTGGTTTAAACTGTTCAAACAGGATCACACCAGAATTTCCTATTTGTCCAGCATCACCTTCCACAAACTTAAAGAAGCATTTACAGCCTTCTGATTTCAAACAATGACAATTGCCATGTAAGTTGGCTGTTATCAGCATAAACCAGTTGCTCAGATATCTGTGGAGCCCTGGAATTGGAGGATCTCCCTCATTATGTCCTGTTTTGGGACCTTTATTCGGTTCCCAGGGCCAAGTTCCTTGCAGCCATTTTAGCCAGGCTAGCCTGGCATTCAGTGGAAGACAAAATCATCTATCTCTTATCTGATAAAGATCATTATGTCATTTATATGATGTCACTGTATGCATTGGCTGCCAAGAAGATTCATGCAAAATGTTCACCCTGATATTAATGTGCCATAATCTCCGCTATGTACTGGTCCAGACAATTTTAACATTGTTTTAACCTTGTTGTGTTTTTACTATAATATTTATTACTGCTCAGGCAGCTACCATTATATTGTTATGGCCTTTAGCCTCATTCATTAAAAATTCTACCTACCTACTAATTAAACCAGACAGTGGTTCCCAGTCAAACTGGGGCTCTCTGTATGTCAAGTACATTGTGGTTTTAATTGTAGAATTTGGCATGATGTACACTTGCATGACATAATTCTGATTTTCAAAAGGGCATGTTGTTTGGGCAGACATGAGGGTGAAACCTCATGTCAAAAACCTTCCAACATTGTTCCTTGAAGCTGAGGCCCAATTTATTATTTATTTTATTTCAAATATTTCTGTGCTGCCTTTTCAGAGTCCTGCTCGAGGCAGCTTACAATTAAAAACCATGATATTTTAAAAAGTCATTTAAAAACAGGCATTAAAACAAACCATTGGGCATAAGCAACACAAAAACCATCCATAAAACAGAGGCAGATCATTTAAAATCCCTAATTAATAGCCTGGGTAAAAAGATATATTTTGGCCTGGCACCTGAAAGGTCTCCAAAACAGTAACAATTCAGACTGTTGAACAAAGGTTGAGTCTCGTGGCACCTTTAAGACCAATAAAATTTTATTCAAAGTGTAAGCTTTTGTGTGCAAAGCACACTTCTTCCTACCAAAGCTTACACTTTGAATACAACTTAAAGGTGCCAGCAGACTCAAACTTTGTTCTACTGCTTCAGACCAACATGGCTATCTTACTGAATTCAGACTGTTGTTAGGGTGTCACATGACCAAATGTTCCACCAACACACATCCTACACCAAAAGTTAGCACATCGGGGAAATACGCCATAATCCTTCATCCTGACAGGGTTTTTTTTAGTGTGTAGGAAACAATTTTGTATGAAATAATGTTCAGTCATGCAAAACAACACACAGTCAGACCTAGACACAGGGTTGCCAGGTCCCTCTGAGCAACTGGGTGGATGGAGGGTGCACTTAATGGGAGCAGGGAGGAATACCTGGTATTTCAGTGATATGGCTACGTGACCTGGAAGTGATGTAGGTATGTCAGGGACGTCAGGGGGTGATGCTCTGGATTTTGGAGCAAAACCCTATGGTAGCATTAGCTTCTACCATAGAGTTTTTTGCCCAAAAACCAGAGTGTCGCCCCTAACATCCCCAATGTGTATGTCATTTTTGGGTCATGTAGGCATGTCACTGAAATGCCAGGCATTCCTCCCTTTTTTGGGGGGGGGGGGTTTAATTCCCCCCTGCCGGCCACCTGCCAGGCAGGAGAGAGGTGGGGCCTGGCAGTGAGAGACCCACTGGCACCCCTACCTGGACACATACATTTAACTCCTCATCTGGTATTTATGGAAAGCAGGAATTTATGAAAAGCAGCCCATGAATTCTTGAGAGACCAGTATCACATGATT
Source organism: Gekko japonicus (assembly GCF_001447785.1). NCBI lineage: Eukaryota > Metazoa > Chordata > Lepidosauria > Squamata > Gekkonidae > Gekko > Gekko japonicus. Next base: position 240,912 of record NW_015169799.1, on the reverse strand, counting down.
TACTAATTTTCTCAGTCTCTCTGAGTATTGACAAAGGTATCAAACCTAGCTTTTTAAAAAGAGATTATTCCACACAGAACAAACAGTTAATAACAATGGCAACCATTCTTGTTTCTTTTACAAGTAACTGAAAGAATGTAGGAAAAGGGGCTGGTGGGCATGCCCTCTGTACCAGTAAACCTATACAAAATATAAAGATAAAAACTATACCAACAATTTAGGAAGAAAATTAATGCCATTACAAAGGACAACGCGGACACTGAAGACATTAACAGAAAGATGAAAAGATTTCAAAGCACCAGGGGGGGGGGGGAAAAATTTAAAAAGGGGGGGGGGGGGGGGAGCTGACTGACAACAAAGAAAAGGTCATCCAGAAGACAATAAAAAAACTAATTTTTGCAGGCACAGAAAGACTGCTAGAACTGTAAATTCCAAATGTTTATGGAGTATCTTTCAGATTAAAGAAGCAATGCCTTCTACTTGCTGAAGTAGAAGAACTACATGCATTGGCGTTTACTGATGGCAGAAACGTAAAAATTGGTTAGGAGTATGGAGAGCTGTCCCTTTCACTAAGAGGCTTAGTAAATATAAAATATGCCAATCATAAATCAAAGCAACTATCATAAAGGAAGCTCTCTGACCTTCCTCTTTTGGGGAGCCAACAATCTGGAAATCAAATGCATACCTTGGCCATATATTACAGCTACAAAACACTCTCTTGCTACCTACATGTCTTTCCTTATGTTTTTCTTGTTGTACTGCAATCCTTTCTAAAGCCACCATCTGAGCAGGGACTTGCATTTTGGAATCTATATTTCTAGATACTACCATGCCTGTCTGCTAAGCCTCTCCTAATTGTTTTATATCATTTTTCAACATTCTTGTTTTAAAAGTATGATACTGAACTGATTCACCCAAACCCTTGCTGGGGCATCTTTTTAACAAAACAGCTTCACAGAAGCTTCTAGCTAGTCATTCTTCAAATCCAAAACTCTTAACTATCAATTTTTACAATATTTAACAGATTATATTAAATGTTTATGTATCCTTATTTATGACCCATAAAGCACTTGCAGCCACAGCCACAGTTTTATACTTTTGGAACACAGTCAGCTTGCGGCTCCCAAACTGTGGTCACAACGGCTGTATGATACTGACACATCCATGATTTTATTCTATGCGCAGCCCTAGCCTTCAGTGGCCTTTTACAGAGTCAGAGACATGCATCTAGCTTTCTCCGCACACCCACCCTTAGAGTTGCCAGATCTGGGTTAGGAAATTCCTGGAGATTTGGGGGTGGAGTCTGGGGAGGGTAAGTTTGGGAAGGGACCTTCATGTAGTATAATTTCATAGAACCCACCCTTCAGAGTAGTTATTTTCTCCATGGGAACTGACCTGTTTTATCTGGGGGTTAGCTGTAATTCTAGGAGATCTCCAGGCCCCACTTTGAGGTTGGTAATTTCATCTTCCCTCATATTTTTGTGGCTCATTGTGACCATGCCTTAGCTCCAGCAGCTTTGGACAGGAGAGGGGAAGAGAGGAAAGCATGTTGTCAGATGATTCTCAGTCATCTCCATTCATAAGCTTTTCTCCTTTCCTCAGTCCTGGCAAGAACTGGCAAAAATGAAGTGCAGTGATGGTAACTGTCTGCTGCCAGCCCCCCCTCCCCCAAAAGACAAGCACCTGGACAAAGGGCCTATTTGTTGTGTCAGTCAGTCCAAGTAACCTTCAACCAGACCCAAAAAATTGTACTGCATTTCCAAAACTATATAAGTGTTCTCACAGTGCTTAACTGGATAGCATGGTACAACAAAAATTGTATCCTATTATCATATACTATTATCATATACATGAGCTTTAGTCTTCAAAAGTTACCAATCCTGGGATAAATGTTAGGAATTATGCCAGTGTTTTGTACAAAAGGAAAGGTTAGAACAGGGTTCCTGCCCCCACAGAGTTTCTTGTAAATAACCACGGCCTTTTGCGTCTGGCTTGGGGAATAATACTCCCTTTGCTGCCAATGTATACAACAGAGCAATAATATTGGCATTCAAACATGATATGGGTGATCTATCCACAACAGCATAGTTAACAGCACGCTATCACACAGTTAGGCATGCCACCAATGAAAAAGAAATAAGAATCCAACAGAGTTCTACAAACTCCTCTCTTTGGTCTGGAAAACCCCTGCTGACTTCATCAGATGAGCCAGAGTGGGCAAGTTCCTTCCTTTTTGGACTGCAATTTAAAGAAAGCCCTTGTTTGTGTAGCAGCTGTAGTAACAGATGACTGAGTGTGTGAATTCCAAAGTCTCTGCATTTTTAAACTCTTAACTGGGGGGAAAAACCCTCTGAAATATTACTTTTGTTGCTAGCAATGCAATGATGGAAATCCTGAATCAAAAACCACTTTGCCTGTTAGAAATTTTGGTGAACTCAAAGACACAGACCAACACCATAAGATTACACCTAGAGATTATTTTTAAAACCACAGCAATTATAATAAAAACACAGGGAACTGCAATTTAAACAATTGTTTAAAGACAAAATTGTTTGTTAGATGTTGTTTAAACAGTGGCTTTTCAAGCTTTCTAAATTAGTTAGTTGCTGCTAAAGATTTGGCTGAAGATTTCAAATAAATAGTTTTCATGTAGACCAGTATGCTTTCCCTGCTACTACCACAGCCCTTGCCTTCATTTGATTCAATTTTTTAAAAACGATTTTATTAAAAGATAAGTCAAGTATACATAAACAAGATTACTATTTAAACATTAATACAGCCTTCTTTTTCCCTTTTCACCAAACTCTATCTCTTGTGAATGCCAGACCCTGAGGAAGGTTTTGATCCAAACCCAAGTACCTTCTACTTCCCTAACAGACAACACTGATTGCTAGCAGTTCCCTTCAGAAGTTACATTTGTTGTGAACACTGAATGACATCACAGCAGCTCAAAAAATGACTGTTAGAGCTTACCGGTCCTAGCGTATAGTACTAGAGTTTAAAATTTATTTATATTGCACTGTGAATGTACGTGGCCAGGAGACAACTCATGTGAAAAAGAGGTGAGGGATAAATGTGAGCAAACACTACTGGATGTACACGTTAGTGTATGTGTAGCCCACCATGGGGTAAATGCCGTTTGGGCCATTTTGCCTCCACAAAATGGCACAGAAGGCAGGCTTTAATCTCTCCTTCCCTTGCCCCATGGTCCCAATCTGGATTGGACCCCAGTTCTAAATGGTGCTTCCAAATGGAGTTTCCACAAGGAACTTGTAGCTGCCGTAAGTCTGCAGGTCCCCATGGTGAACTTATGCAAAAAGGTAACGTGTAGTTTGGCACTTAGCTTCAACTGAGGATGCAATCTAAGAAAGAAAAGAGATGGCACCACTTAGAGTTCTAAGCAAGCAGTTTTAAGCACAGGGGGATGAAAGGCAAAAGAGCAATCGAAAATGCCAAGGAAGCATCCCTGATGGATTATACTATGTTAATACATTTTCCTCTAATTATGTAATACAAGTATATTATACTGTTGGCTGTATGTATTATACTATTCCTATTGTGCTGCTTTTAATTGGGTAATCTGCTTTGAATCTCAGTAAGAAAGGCAGACAAATAATTAAATATATATGAACAGTGAACCATGGGAAAATACCCAATAAACAAGAAATCTGGTGAAACCCAAAATGGTGGGAAAGAAGGACTTAGACAGGAGGGGCTAGGGCAGATTTCACTCCGTTCTCAACCGGCGAAGCTAATTTAAAATACATTTCCTTGTACTGGAAAAATATAATAATTAGTCATCTTCAGTGAAAGAAAAAAATATGGGTGAATTAAAGGCCACAAAAAATCCCACCCTGTATAGAATAAAGAACATCAACTGTGAAGTCACCAAAGTAGTAAAAACAATAGCAGTCCAATGTATTGTAAAGCACTCTTGTGTTCCACTGATTTCAAAGGGATTTAAGAGTATAACGCTACTCTGGATAGTGTCCAATGTCTTTAAGGTGACATACTAGAAGATGTTCTCTTGTCTTGCCACTGGGGAAATATAAATGGAATTACACATTTTAAAAACAACAACTCAGTATTTAATTAACTAGTCATCTAGTATTCTATGATTCCGTGATATGCCAAATAATATTTTTTTTAACTTAATATCACTTGTTTGGCAAAAACAAGGAACATTGTTAATAAATTGTAACTTTTTCCTTCTATCTGGCAACGCAAGCATTCACTACAATGAATACAACACAGTATTAAATAAAATGTCATTTCCCACTGAGGATAGATGCAGAATATCAATTATGTCCAACAGGTCTGAATTTTACATATACTGTGGGACACTTATGGGTCTGTATGAACCAGCCAATTTCCTGTAATGTTTTGAAACACTTTAAATCTTGATCTCTATTCCTTTTGTTCTGATAGCTTGCATTTAGTGAATGAATTGCATTTGCCACTACAGATAGCTCTGTAAAATTATCTGCTCTTATTGTCTGCATCTACTGCTAAAACACCAATCCGTGCTCATCTCTACCCTTAAAATATTGCAACCACCTACCTTCTATTCCATAAGGAAGAAAAGGGGTGAATAAATATTTTAAATAAATAAATAATTTGTCTATATAGATTCATTTAAAGCTGAATTGTTAAATATTACTTACTTAGATGAAAGATTTATATGATCTGAAGAGAAACCATAAATATACATACACACAAAAACCAAACAAAAATTACATGCTATATAATTACTCACAGATAGCTAGCTATAAGTGAATGGAAAAGTTCACACCCCGCTTGGGTAGGGCGGGATATAAATCCCAAGTAAATTAAAAAAAAAAACCCTGTTTTTCCTATACATAGGCCGCGTTCAGACTGGCAATTTGAAGCGCTAGGGAGTCGTGGCAAAGAAAAACTGGAACAGACCCGGAACGGCTTGGTTGCGGTATTCCCATTCACACCGCAGCGAATGAAGCGGGAGGATACCGTGGACAAGCGCAATGGAGCGTTCACACTGTTGGGCCGCCCTGGCGGGCTGTTAGCGGCTCTTTCCGCATCGGCAAATAGGGCATGATCGCACATGCCCCGATGGCGCCTGCCGGGGCAAACAGCTAGTGCCTATTATCGATTACTGCAGGTTGTTCGTGCCTTAGCAGTGCTTGTGTTCACAATCAGGGAACTGGAATCAACCCACTCTACACACGGTTCGCTGCCACTTTCACCTGGTATCTTTTAAACTCGGGAGGGAAGCAGCACAAGGTGGCTTGAGTACGGCTGGGGGACGCCTGACAGATGTGCCTGTGTGAACCCGCCCCTTTAACCCGCTACTCGCTACTGAAACGTTTGCCTACCGGGCCAAATTGCCAGTCTGAACTCGGCCATAGAGGCTGCTATGATGATTTGGCTATTTTTCTTTTGAAACATAATCCTGGACAAGTTGACTGGCTGTGAGTTACATGGTCACTGTACTAGCAACACACACAGTTCTTGGATTTTTTGGAAGTGAATCAGACTCAGGCAGCTCTTAACCAAGTGATTTCAACTTTATTAACAAGAACGATCCAACACAAGAACACATAGGAGCCTAAGCTCCTTTTAAACATCCCAGGCTAGGAAGGCCACGCCCAGTGAAACGGTAAGAACCAATCATATTTACAGGATAACAACCAACAGGATTTGTTCCCTCCAAGTATTCTGCTTTGCTTGGATTGGTCTGCTGTTGGGAGCAGCCAATGGGAATGTGCAGTTCAGGATACCATAGTCTCTATGCGCCTCAGATTGAAGCTCAGCATGCAAGTCCATAGTCCCATACATAACAGTTAGTTTCATCTACTTTATATTTCGTACCATATTTCTGAGTAAATAGAACGATTCTCTGGACCACGACTTCACAGAGTGAGATGGGCCTGAGGAATGAGGAAGTGTAGGTAGGTAAAATGAAATTAACATTTCCTCTCTCCTTCTCAGAATTTTGTTTCAGGAGGTGAGGAATCAGAATTAGGGTTGCCAATCTCCAGGTGGGGCCTGGAGACATCCTGGAATTATAACTGATCTCCAGACAACAGAGATCAGTTCCCCTGGATAAAATGGCTGTTTTGGAAGGTGGACTCTGGCATTATACCCTGCTGAGGTCCCTCACACCCCCACGCCCCATCCTCTGCAGCCTGTGCCCCAAAATCTCAATGAATTTCCCAGCTAAGAGTTTGGTGTTTGCTATACTTAACAATGGAATGTTAAACACTTGTTTACATATCGCAGCCAATCATCGCATACAGAAGAATCATGTTTTTCCCCCCTGAACAATACCAATCATATAACAAGCTGGGGTTTCACACTGTCAGTATTCCCCAAGTACTTCAAAAAGTGTATGGGTGTGAAAGTTGGACAATGAAGAAAAGATGACAGGAAGAAAGCTGACTCATTTGAAGTGTGGTGCTGGAGGTGGATTTTATGGATACTATAGGCTGCCAAAAAGGTAAATAAGTGGGTTCTAGATCAAATCAAGACGGAATTCTCCCTAGAAACTAAAATGACTATCACATTAATGAGAAGACAACACTCATTAGAAAATACAATAATGTCAGGAAAAGCTGAAGGCAGCAGGAAAAGAGGATGAACCAACATGAGATGGATTGACTCAATCAAGGAAGCCACAACCCTCAGTTTGAAAGACCTGAGCAAGACTGTTAACAATAGGATGTTTGGGAGGTCATTAATTCATAGAGTTACCATAAGGCAGAGGCAATTTGAAAGCACTTAATACACACACACTTCAAAAAGTGTGTCCACACAGAAAATTAGGATGCAAGAAGTATTTTAGGCTAGCTTTATCTCCATGCTCGTATCAGTACACTGTGCCAACCTGCAATGCAAATGGCAGCAGGAACGCTGGCCCTGCCTCTATTCACAAATGTGGCTTGCTCTAGGAATGATCTGGAAACATGTCCGTACTAGCAAAAAAAATGTTCCCTTATGGAAAATAATTGTCATTCAGTTACCCTGTTTCCCCGAAAATAAGACCTACCCAAAAAATAAGCCCTAGCAGGATTTCTATGCATTTGTGGTATAAGCCCTAGTGTGTCTTCTTGAGAAAAAATAAATATAAGACAGTGTCTTATTTTTGGGGAAACACGGTAGCAGCAATTCACTATCTTGTTTAAATTTTCGAATTCCAAAGGAAAACAAGAACATTTCATTTCTGTGTGGCTTCTGCTTTTAATTGTAAAGGATATCACTAAAGGTTAAAGACAACATCCATAACTAAAGCACAATCAGTCAAAATGTCAGAAGCTGTCAGAGTCTGTTATTGTGTCAGTTGGAAAATTATCACAACATTTTTACAGAACACAGTTGTGTGGCAGCACACATGCCTTATATGTCAAAGGTTCCAGCTTCAGTCCCTGGCATTTTGGTTTAAAGGAATTCCAAAGGTAGCAAAGAGCTCCTCCTGAGCAACACAGAGCACTCATTGGATTGTGTATAAGAGGTTGTGATCATACGTACAATTAGACCCGACATAGGTGTGAATGCCAGGCAGATTTAAAGGGCTCGATCTGGCAACAACATCTGGGAAGCGCCCCGCAACATGTTCTGCTCTGCCGCAGAAGCAAAGTTAAAAGACGCCGGGGGAAATCCAGTAGTAAACAGGTTGCGACAGACCACAAATCGACTTTCCTGTGTCTGATTGCTCCAGCGCTCTCTCACAGCAACAAAAAACCTCACCTGCTGTTGTATCTGATCACACATTGACGGACTGCGCCCGCAGCTTCAAAGGACGGTGTGATCATGCAACTGCGGGTCAAATTCCTCCGGAGGAAACAGCCTCGCCTCCCCTGTTTTTTTCTGCTGTGTGTGACTGCAACCGGACCCTGCTTTGGGCTTTTCCCCCCTTAGTCTTTTTTTAATAGACAGCCTTCTCCTCGTGGTGGTCTGTCTAGCAATGGTAAAATGGTAAACTTTTTCTGTGGTAGGTCTAGTCATTTGGAAGAGGTTATCAGAGGAACTGCAGAGGATGCCTTCACTTTCTGTATTTAGGAAGCCGTGTAATAGTTTTCTTTTATTTATTTATTTAGCTTTCGATTTCAGAGCCGAAGGGCTCTGAGCAGTTTACATAGTATAGTTACCACTTCTAACTAGGGCCACATAGCATTGGGGGGCGGGAATGCCTATCAGGCACCCTACTGGCTGGTTTTTTATTTTGGCGGTTCTTCTCTCCTTCTGCTTCTGCGCGGTGGCTCGGCTTGGCTCTGTAGCGGCTCCTGCTGGGTGGTTCCGTCGCCTGCGACTAAGTGACGATCATTTGCATTGGCCTCTGTCCTGATTGGCTCCGGCCGAGCTCATGCCGTCACGTCGCCGCGCCTTCGGACCAGTCCCCATTCGTCTGCTTGATGTTTCATCACCATCTTCCTCCGCTGGATTGCCGGGTCGCCCCACTGTCGCCGACACCGCTGCTCCTCTCTGCTGCCGCTCTACCGAAGGCAGGTGCCCCCCTGCACCTAAGGCAGGTACCCATTTATCTACTTGCAAGCTTTCGAACCGCTGGGTGGCCGGGAGCTCGGACGAGGGTCGGAAGCTCACCCCGGCCGCGGTGGGACTCGAACAGCCTAATGGCTGTTGAGAGATTTTTAACTTTGCAGGCTTTTTACTGCCTGCACCACTGCTCCCTCATAGGATGTTTTTGGAGGTCATTAATGTAAGAGGGTCTTGGGTGGAGGATGAAATGTTTTGACAGATCTTCTTGTGTGTTTTGCCTTGGGTGTGTTTTATTCTGTGCACTGTTTTTACCTTACTGAGGGAGTGTCATACTGGGGTTTTTTTTGTGTTTGCAATCTGCTGTTGTTTTGATAGCCACCTTCAGCTTAAGGAGATGAGGTGAGATAGAAATACTTTAAATAAATAAACATTTTGCTTCACAGTGACTAAAACAGAAGGAACAGTACAACGGATTGCAATAGTTAGGTAAAGGTAAAGGTTTCCCTTCCTCGAAAGCCCGTCGAATCCCACTCTAGGGATGCGGTGCTCATCTCCGTTTCCAAGACGAAGAGCCAGCGTTGTCCAAAGACATTTCCATGGTCATGTGGCCAGCATGACTAGACGCTGAGGCTCATGGAACACTGTTACCTTCCCATCGAAGCGGTACCTATTTATCTACTTGCAATTTCTTGCTTTCAAACTGCTAGGTTGGCAGGAGCTGGGGCCAGAGACGGGAGCTCACTCTGTCATGCGGCACTTGGGTCTTGAACTGCTGAACTACCAACCTTCCAGTCTGCAGTTCAGCGTCTTAACCACTTGAGCCGCCGCAGCTCCCTTTTGCAATAGTTACCACCAGCTAAATAATCCATAGTGGGGAAATGCTTTACTATCCTCACTAAGGAAAAGCAATGATGGATAGACCACAGGCATACAAATACCTGAAATTCTAACATTCATTGCAACATTTGTGAAAATGATACAATGGTTATATTATATCACACAGTGCTAAAAGTCATTAACTAACTAGAACTTGTTAGGATTGTGCTTGCTATTCATTGGCTGCGGTCACACGCAACATTAGCCACGCAAGAGATACGGAAGATATGGCGCGATCTCACCAGCACATCTGGGAAGCGTAGCGCTTCCGTGGCACAACCGAGGCTTCCTGCCGAAAACGCGCAGCAAAAAACTAGTACCTCGGAGGTACTAGTTTCCGGAAACTGCGGGGCAAGGGCGGGCATCTGATCGCGCTTCCGGTGGCATCCGGCGCCCGCCCATGTCCCCTTGCGAAAAAGGGTTGTTTTTTCCCCAAGTCTCCATGGATGCGCACACGCACCCAACGGAGCATTCGCATTCGTAGTGTACACAAAAAAAGAAAACCAGTTCGCCGCGCCGCACGCTTCTTCGTTGCGCGCAGGCGTGTGTTGTAATCAGCACCTCTCCCCACGGAAGCTCCACGGTACCTCCACAGAACCTCCACAGGAGGTCTGATCGCTTAACTGCGTGTTAGTTTGCCCCGGGGCAAACAGCCACGCTTCCCCCCCGCAGTTTCCTGCCCGTGTGACCGGAGCCAATGTAGAGCAGGGTGCTAAATGGCAAGCAGCTGCTGGATCCAGCATATATGGCCTAAGTGAAGCCAGAAACCACAGAAAGTTCAAACAGACATCAGTTTGGAGCTTGAAATGTCTTGATTTTCCCAAGACTTTGAGAGAGATCTGTTTGATGGTGGTGAGGGCAATAACTGAATCTATGTAGCTTTGATAAAAAATAAACTTGTTGAACATTTCATGACAATGTCATGGTTCTTGAAAGGTCATTTTTATTCAACCATACACGATGAAAAACTGCAGGACAGCCACTCACAGTACAGTCTTAAGCAGAGTTACACCCTTCTAATTTCAGTTAAGGCAGTTGGCTGATTCTGCTTAGAACTGTACTGCTATTCGGTCAGATACTTCAAGAGCAAACTCCACTCCCTTTAGTGTTCTTGTTTGTTTAATTTGAAGTCAGTACATGCTCCAGAACCAGGTTCCATTATTTTGAAACGTGGTGAGAAGTTACACAAAATGCTAGTCAGGCATAAACAAGCTTGACTGCTAGACTTCAGAACTCCAGAACATAAACAACATGACAGGACTAAACTTGAAGAGTTCAAACAGACATCTGTCTTTGTTTTGTGTATTTTTAATCACACTTAGCATGACTGTGAGGATTTCCAATCATTTATTTGTCACAATAGATGAGGTATGTGATATTGCTTTTTATCTGACAATCGGTCACAATGTCTCAAACACATTTAAGCCATCACAGAACACATGGCTTGAGTGTCTGAGGAAGCCCTCAGTTTTCGGTTTCTGAAGTGAAGACATTTGGATTGAAACATAAGCACTATTATGCTATGAAAGAACAGATGCCATTTTACCATTATTTTAGTGTCACATGGTGCTTTTAAAACTGAAAGCCTGACTCTCTGGCCAGCTTAGCAGAACAAATGTTCTCATGCCATCCTTGGCACAGTTACACCCTCCTTAGTCAGATGACGTCACAATGAATTTAGAAAGGTGTCACTCTGCTTAGGAAGGCACTGGAAAAATAATCCAGATTTTCTGGCCATTTTTTCCTTCCAAAAGAAGTGCAAGGGATTCTCAGACAGCAGATAGGAGGTTAATATCAACTGCTGTGGTCAGCCGCTGGATTGCTCTTGACCCTTGTGTTGTGCCTTGAAGGAGGAAAAATGGCTGGAGAAGCTAGCACAATGCCTTCTTTTGTCTCTCCTCAGCCTTCCCTGAATTGTGAATAGTGGATTAGATCTGTGAGAGAGGCAGGACCTCTCCAGATATATACCAAGCTGCTACTTATTGACAGCAGGACTGTAAGTATTGGCACAGTGTCCATTCTGATGTATTAAGGCAGTGTGAAGGTCAAATGAAATTATCTTATTGAAAACATGTCCTGCTCAGGTTCCTTTTTAGCTTATCTTACTGTTTTACTATTTTACCATTGCACAGCGAGGCATAATTACCTTCCTTTCCTCACAAGCAACACAGACGTGAAAATTTCACATTGCCAAACAAACAGCTCCAGTGTAAGATCAGGTAAAAGATCCATACTTACCCTCGTGTGGGTACGGATGTGCATTTTTAATCCATCATTCTTGCTGAAAGCTTTATCGCAGTAAGGGCACTGGTAAGGACGCTCACCTAAGAGATAAGCATGAGACTTAAATATGTGGCATAATCAGAACACAGTTCTGGCTAAGAATATCAAGAAAGCACACAACGTGTATGTGCCAAAGGAAGACATAGTTGGGTGGGCAGATATGATGATATCATTGCCTTCCACTTCCCTCCCTCAGAGGTTAGATTTTCCCTCCGTTTCTCTGTCCCTTCACTGACTGAGCAGCCCTGGTAACCTGTTTTCTTCTCCCCGAAGAAACTTTGGCTGTCCCATCACTAAGATATATTTTGGCTGATTTTGCACTAGAGCTGCCTCGATGTTGCATCGCTGTTTGCCCCGATACTATTGGTCAATTTCACATCCGAAGCCACGGGACTGCATTTGACCCGCGGCTTCGCCCAATTTCCTCCGCAGTTTCGTGATCCTCAAAAAACAAGATCAAGAAGCTGCGGGGGAAATCGGGAGAAGCCGCAAGTCAAAATGCAGCCCCGCGGCTTCGGGTGTGAAATTGACCAATAGTATCGGGGCAAACGGCGGCGCAACATCGAGGCAGCTCTAGTGCGAAATCAGCCTTTGACTATTTGCTCAGCCCAGGAGCCTGAGGGAAAGTATAGGATCATTCTTTAACTTAAATCTATATTTAGTTTCTTCTAAGCTACTTCAAGGTTGCTATTAAGACAAAACAGATGAGGGGATAGCCATGTATCCCCCTTGAGCGCCTGCCTTGTATGTTTTACATAGTGGTGCAGTCATGGTGGTGGAAAGTACCGTCAAGTCACAGCTGACTTATGGTGACCCCTCATGGGGCTTTCAAGGCAAGAGATTTTCAGAGGTGCTTTCCCATTGCCTGCCTCTGCATCACAATCCTGGTATTCCTTGGAGGTCTCCTAGCCGAATACTAGCCAGGGCCGACTCTGCTCGGCTTCTGAGATCTGATGAGGTCAGGGCTGGTGCAGTCAGAAGTATATTAAATAATCAATGAAGAAATAATTATCCATGGGAGGCAAGTTATGAACTGCATATCTGTATGGAGATAGCAGCACTGGGCATTTAGTTTGCTCTGATGTAAGTGGAACACAGTCCAGATATTTTTAATGCTCTTGAGGATAAAGCCACTTGCCTTGCAGAAACAAACAGAGCTGGCAGAAGCCTGTGGCGTATCTTTTAAAAGGCTGTTGTTTTTCCTCTTCCCCTTCCTCTTGCTCTGCCTTACTTCATTAAGTCTGAATATAAGGATTTGGGCCAAGATTTTTAACAAGGCCTGCAAGCTGTCCCGTGTGCTCTGATTGACCAATTTCACATCTGTTTGAAATGTGACACTATCTCTCATGACCTCTAGTGTCACTAATCCACGCTGTCATCCTTTGGATACTGCAGGAGCTGTTGGGACTCAAACGTTTAATTAATCCAGTTGACATTTTTATGTTTTGAGGCTTTTGCATTTCAAGGGAAAAGTTTGGAAGCAGATGAGTGGTGACAGGCCAGTGCTGCTACCTTCATTCTTTGTTTGTAGAGGGGAGGTTTTTTAACTTTAAAGGGTTGGCTTAGGGCTAATCTGAACACTGTTAATAATGTCCTTCATATATTAATCTTGGTGTTTATAGCTTTTGAAAAATGTGTGTTTAAGCAGCTTTCAACAGATGCCAGTGGAAGTGGCACTGTCATCTGATAGCAACTTGTTATGCCTGATGTGGCCTGCCTCAGATCATCCATCATAGACCTGCACCTAATTATTTGGTTACTCTGTTCACGATTCCTTTTTTCTGATAGGGAGTTTAAGCTTTTATTTCCTCATAACTTATTTCTCAGTTTTTGACAATAATCTTCAGCATTCTTAGTAGACTAACAAAAGGTTTATCACTATGACTGAAGTAAGTTGCCACCAATTCGTTTAAAAAACAACAATAAAAAAACAGTCACATAGAAATAAATGCTGTTGGGGGAGGGGAGCCCATGTCTTACTGTCTGGTGCCTGTTTGAGTCTACCTGACAATGAAACCAAACGCAAACTGTAAGTATCTCATTTAAACAATGCTCCTTCCTGCATAAGTGCAAAAACTGGCAAACTGAGCAATCTCTCCACTGTAATGACCTGACTCAACCGTGACCTGAGGAGAAACTGGTTTCCCCTACTATGAAGGTACAAAAATGCCTGGAAGGCATAAAGAAATGAGCCCTATCGATCATGACCACTGCACAACTGCAAAGCTGCTTGTCTTGGTGCTTGAGATGGGCAGTGAACAGTGGGACTAGTGAAAAGATACAAGGGTTGACTTGTGCGGAAGGTACTGCTGACTTAAAGGTATGTTCACCCGGTGAACACGTTTGAGGTGAAGTTCTCAACATGCAGTCTTCCTACATTTTAATAGGGTGGCATTCCCAGCCTTCTATAAACTATACTGACCTGGATCCTATGAACCATTCACAGAACAGACCTTTACAAGTTTTCCTTTGTACTGGATCCCCTTGTGTCCTATCAAAAGCAACTCCCAGGAGACATGGGATCCCTGCATATGGAGTGGATGCTGTATGGGTAATGGTGGCTGAAGGGAAGCTAGCAGAAACTACCCCCACCACTTTCTATGAACTTGCACAAGGATTGGCTGATTTTCTCCTTCCAGCTGCTTTACCTCCCATATCATGTCCCCATCCCGGAGGGTCTCTTCTGTGAACTCTGTTCTATTCACAGTCCACAGGATCTAAGCAATTGCTTAATACCCTTGCATGTATACAGAAAACACCAAAAAGAAATCTTTGTTGTTCCTAAGCAGTGTATGTGGGCTGCATGACCAAAGGATTATGCTCTCAGATTTAAGGCTCTATTTAGCTGAAAATCTGTAAGTTTTAACTGCTATGGCAACCAAGTGCTATGCATGTTTGTTCAGCAAAAGAATGAATATCAAAATGGGATACTTTATTTAAACCAGGCCATCTTTTCTTAGTGATTTAAATAACATCTGACAGTGCAATCCTATGCAGAGTTGCTTAAGTCTAAGCCCACTGACTTCAATAGGTATAGCCTAGAGTCACACTGCATAGGATTGCATTGTTAAATTGACGCGCTTTTCTGTTTACTTGCAGTAGAGCAGGTTCTCAGCATACAGTGTCTGGCTTACAGGTAGACTGATATTACACATTTCAACACATTATTATTTTAAGGTGAAATTGTAATATTAGATGCCAGTCAAGAGACAAATAAGTACACTATTTTTCTAGTTTCTTTTGAAGAAAAATAGCATGCATATGGAAAAGTTTGCTGGTGCATATTTTATTTATACTTGAAAACTCATTAAAACGAAAGTTGAAGTAGCCTTGCATTTTGAAATTCATCTGTAATCAAAGTACAATTACAAACACTGATTCAGATCAATTAATCTATAGCTAATACTGAAGGATTCATAAATGGGAACATCTAATATTGGCAGAAATTCATCTGCTGCATTTCTATGTAAAAATAAGATGATTATCTTGAGATCAGAGATGAATTCCACAGTAGCAGCTGTATTAGTTTGCTAACTGCACAATGACACCTTTGAAACTAACAGACTGACTATGGCATACACTTTCTTGAAATAAAACCACCGAATAAAGTCTTGTACAATCCACAAAACTTTATGCCACAGTGAATTTGTTAATATTTAGGGAACCAGAAGACCCTCCGAGATAGATCAAGATGGGTAGCTGTATTAGTCTGTCTGTAGCTGTAGAAAAGAGTAAGAGTCTATAGTAGCACCTTAAAGACTAACAAAATTTGTGGTAGGGTATGCATGTTCGTGAGTCATTGCTAAAGTGAGCAGTGACTCATCAAAGCTCATACTGTACCACAAATTTTGTTAGTCTTTAAGGTGCTATTGAAGGTCAAAGAAGACGGGGACGGCAAAGGATGAGATGGTTAGACAGTGTCATAGATGCAACGAACATGAAGTTGAGCAAACTTCAGAGGACGGCGGAAGACCGGAAGGCCTGGCCTGATCTGGTCCATGGGGTCACGAAGAGTCGGACTTGACTGTGCGACTGAACAACAACAACAACAAGGTGCTATTAGACTCTTTCTCTTTTCTACTGATAAAAAACCCTTGGTTTCATTTTAAATAACACTGCTTTCAGATATGTTCAAAGTCTCCACATTTTTTAAAATTTAGTTATAGATTTGTTTTAAGGAAATTCATGAATTTCCTGAATTGTATCACAACACCACAGAATAAGTTGTGGTGGTAAATGCTTCAAACCATTTATATTGGAAATTGTCAGAATGATTGAAATTTTTCTGAAGAAGTATGCTTTGCACATAAAAGCTTACAGTTTGAATAAAACTTTGTTGGTCTTAAAGGTTCCACTGGAGTCAAACTTTGTTCTGCTGCTTCAGACCAACATGGCTACCCACCAGAATGGCTGAAAGTAAGATATCGCAGGATTACTGAATCCCAGGAACATTTATGCATTCTGGATTCTAAAGATGATCCAACAGGACAAGAGCAAGTTTATGGAAAGCCACCTTCCCGTTCACACTGTAGTTGCTGCATTCCTCCCCACTGCTCTTGAACCACAGAAAGCACAGTGGAAAGCTGCAGCCAGAATATGGAATCAGCAGAACCTCACCACCATCACCCCTTCCGTGAGTGCCATCTGTCAATTCTCCTCTCTGGCTGAAGTCCAGCACACTACGTATCAAGCTATCCTTGAGGGTCCTCTAACTGTCAGGAGTGGATTTTCAAGGGTACCGGGGGGGGGGGAGAATGTTAAAGTAGCAGCAACTGCCAAAACACTCCATTTGCAATTCTGCAGGACCCAACCTAATGACTGATGTGGTGTATCCCCCAACAGAGGATCAAGGAACTCCATTATCACTCAATTCTACAACAGTGAATTGTGTTCACTGTGGTGTTACAAATGTTTTACATGGTGCTCAGTGATTAACAGTACAGTCCTAATCAGATTTACACCCTTCTGTCTATTGAAGTCAGTGGGCTCAGAGGGTTGAAACTCTGTTTAGGATTATACCGCAGGTTTGCTCAGGCATCATTTTAGTATTTTGTTGTCAACATACATTATTGATGATAAAAGAGAAGTCCAACATAAAAATTTTAATCCTTAGCTCAGATATTTCCTGATCAGAGTGCTCATTAAATAAGACTAAGGTAACATAAGCTTTCATATCCAGACCTGTAATAAACCAATACTGCCAAACCACAGCTACAACATATCTGGCTGAATCAAGATAATTTTCCTAGGCAGAAGGTCATTGAGGGTGAGAGAGAGAAGGCCATCTGAATCGCACATTCAACATTCTCTAGTCTGATCAATAGAACAGACCAGAAAGAAAGCTAGAAGAAAGGTTTTCAAATCAGAGATAGTGTGAGGTGCAATAGCAAGTCTGAATGGGCAAAAGGTTAGGGTAAAGGAGAACAGCATTTTATGCTTGGAAGGTACTTAAAATTTCAGAAGGTACAGTACAGAAGTATTTGTTTGCACATGTACAAAATGCCTCAAAAATCATTTGTACCAAATGGAACTCTTGTTTCAATTATTGTGAAGTGATATCTTTGGCATCATTACCCTGGATACACGTTTAACGTCTTCATATAAAGAAGACAAATTCATAAGGTTTTATTATTTGAAAGGAAAATCATAAGTAAAAATCAGCCAGAATCCTTATCTTTACAGAATGGGACATGCTTATGCCCTTTGTACCTGTGCTTTCAAACAATTTATAACCCAGTTACCTAAAAAATCTGGGAAACCCCACAGACATGGGTAATAAGAACAAAAAATACAGGAGTAATCTTTTTAATATTGTCCCGGCGACGGGCCCTCCCCAACCACCCCGCCATCAATCAGGACCTCGCCGCTGCCCACGACCCCAGCTCAGAGCCCTGAGACGCACACCTGAGGGCTTGGGGGGCTGCGAGAATGCTGCAGAGCCAACCCGCTGTCACCGAAGTGCCGTTGCCCTGTCACTTGTGCTCCGCTGCAGTTGAGCTTGGCGAACTGCATGAGGGAGCCCTGGCCAGAAGAGAGGGCGCACATACGGCCCAGGGCCCCACAGTCTGGACGCTGCTGCCTGCAGGAACCTGGCCCCACCCCAAGAGAGGAAACCAGAACCGGGACCACACCCGGGGCTGAGCGTCTACAGCTAAGAAGGGGGCGGAGTCACAGGAGGAGAGTGGAGGGAGGAGCACAAGGGAAACCGGGTGGCACGGGGAGAGAATAAAAGCAGGAACAGCCAAAAGGACTGAGGAGGATGACCTGGCATCGGGAGAGAGTCAAGGCCAGAGAGACAGAGGACTGCTTGGTCAGAAGGAGTGCAGGTGAGGGTGGTGACATAACCTCCTCCCCCACTCAGGTGTCTGAGGCCCTTGCTGTTCCAGGGGACTTACTCCAAGGTGGCAGAGTGCCTACCCAGCTCAGGTTCTTCCGACAGTGAGGAGGGGTCGACTGATTCGTGCGAGAAATATAAATGAAATCTGGTGACACTCAGTAAACATAGATAACCTGAAGTTTGTAACAACTGAGGTTTGGATAAGGGCTTATTTCTAAATGCAATGGGGGTTAAAAAAGGAAATTTAAAATATTTTTATGTTCCTGAAACGTAATAAATATATATCATCCACCTCAATTCCAGCTAAATATTGTGCTTGAACAAATTCTGGTTTTGAAAAACCCTGAGGCGGGGGAATGTGATCATTGCAGCTTTCACAAATTTGTTAAGGATCTGGAATTTAGACATCTTAAAAGAAACACTGAAATGCAGCATGACACTAAATGTTAAATTACAGCGAACAAATAAACAAGGTCTAATTTCATTCTAATGCAATCTTGGTTCCAATACAGTCAATGTGTGGCTGGTTGTTTACTACAAAAGAAACAAACCTACACACTTAGCGTATCCTTCATGAAATAAAGGCTCAAAAGTTTGATGGAGTTAAGTAAGCTTCTTGGCAACTGAAACATAAATCCATTTATTTGAAAATGTTAAATTTTCTTCCATGGCCCTGTCTTCCTTCCCTCAAGTGGAGCTCAAGTCTATCATCTAAGAGTCAATCAGGATATGACAAAGGACTGGATATAACCAGCTATTCAGTAGATTAAAAAAGGAAGGAAGTGGTCCCCTTTGACCTGCACAAAGCTACGCTGATGATCATGGGACCTGCACGGACATAAAACGTGGACTAAGGGTAGTGGGTGTGAATGAAAAAAGCTGGGTGGATTCAACCTAAGGAATCTACTTGTACTATTTATATGTAATTTACATGTATTTAAAAGTACACTCTTATTAGCCCTCCTTCCTAGTTGTGTTTGTCTATACATATATTTTTTATTTTATTGCTATTTACACATACATTTTAAATGTTATTTTAATGTTAAAATGTTTAACCTTTGACTGGTGTTGATCCTCTTGGGGCCTTTATTTGTGGAAAGGCTGCATATGACATTTTAAAACAAATGAACAAATAAATATCTGCGTTTTCACAAGTAAAGTTGGGGATGGAGTGTGGTTTCAATAAAAATCAGCAAACCCTCCCCCCCAGTATTTTTCAGGTTTGGGTATATTGAACCCAAAAAATATTGGTATTTCCTGATATTCCTGAATCCCAGTACTGGTATGGTATTCAGATTCCGGAAACATACATGAAACCTGACTCTTTTTTTTTGCTCCATTATACCCTATGGGGACCATAGTCAATGGTTCCCATAGGGTATAATGGAGAATCAATCCAGGGTTATTTGGGGCTCTGGGGGGCTGTTTTTTGAGGTAGAGGTACCAAAGTTGCAGCACAGTTGCTGGTGCCTCTCCTCAAAAAGTCCCCCAATTTTTAAAAAGATTGGACTAGGGAGTCCAGTTCTATGGGCCCCCAAAGAAGGTGCCCCCATCCTCCAATGCCTTCTGAGTTCACTTGCCAAGTTGCATGGCGGCAGCACAGCTTGGAGAGGACATTACCATCGAAATGAATTTAATCTGCCGCCTGCACTTTATATTTATAATGTTTTATGGTAATTTG
This sequence comes from Gekko japonicus, assembly GCF_001447785.1. Classification (NCBI taxonomy): domain Eukaryota; kingdom Metazoa; phylum Chordata; class Lepidosauria; order Squamata; family Gekkonidae; genus Gekko; species Gekko japonicus. The sequence continues at coordinate 221,263 of NW_015169799.1, read as the reverse complement.
TATATGATGTATTTTAATGTAATGTAACTTGTATTTTATTGGAAGCCGCCCTGAGCCCGCTTGCGGGGAGGGCGGGGTATAAATTTGAAGAAATAAATAAATAAATAAATAAATAAAGATACCCTCTTTAAATGCCTACTCCAAGCCAAATAATATCAGCTTTTATTTGGGCTCGGCTATATCGGTAGCCAAAAAGAATATCTGATTTGTTTTCATCTTGAAAAAATATTGGTAAGGTATTTTTTCGGAGAGGGGGGGAGTGTTCAGATAAACCGAATGCACACCCCTAATGGTTCATGCATACACTCTCTCCCCATGATTGGGGATGGATGCTGCTTTCTGAAGATTTGTGATCATGGGGAGGCAGCATTCGCATGGACCCCACTACTCGGTAGAGCAGGCCCTAGCTATGGTGGGGCTTTTGGGAGCTCCACACCCCTTTTTAAAGGCAGAGCACCACAAGAATTTCTCCTGTATATGCTTTTTTCAATCATTTTTAAACATTTTAAAAGGCGTGCGCTCCTTTAAGCAGAGTGGGGTGCTGCAGTTGACTAATTCCTGCACTGAATAAGGGGGTTGGAGTATGTGACCTCTAGGAACCCTTCTAACTCTGTGTAAAGAAACTGGTCTCCTTTAAGAGAGCTGTTCTGCCTGTTAGCTTTTTTGACTATAGAAGTCATCACCTGCTGGCTTCTTATCGGAAATGTTGCTCAGGCTGGCAGAAGTGATTAATTTGCAGCAGCTGAGAACTGTCATCTGAAGCGGTTGATAGCTTGCAATTCAGAGATCTATCCTAGTAACAGTTTCCATTGGCTAAATGGTTAAGAACACTTATATAGAATAGACCACTTGAAAAGGCTCAGAGAGAGAAGAGAGTAGAAGTAGTAAGCAGATAGTCAGTTAGGTTTTTTGTTTTGGTTTGCATTCCTTGCTGAACTGTATACATTATTTCCCCTATCTATGTGTTGTTTGTCCTTTGTTTTGTAAATAAAGTTGTATGTGTTTTTATACAAATTGGTGTTTCTGGCCAAACCCAGGTAAGTATTTCCAGGGCCACATCTACCATCTTCCAGAAAAGTTATCCCACCCACCCTTCTCAGCCTGCTATTGTCACACTCTATGCTTTGATTCTAAAAGCCTGGATTCCACAGTGGCTGAGTTATAACCCTCAGAATTCTGGATTTTCTTTCTGCACTGAGAATGTCAGCCCCACCAGAAAAAAATTTTTGCCCACAATCCACAAAATCCTGGCTATGGGCCTGAGGGAGGCACCATAACTCATTAGCCAGCAATTGTGCAGAGGCAGGGGCGGGACCAGTTCACTCACACCCGCCCTCCTTCTCTGCACATTTGGCCAATATGCAGAAGGGTCAAGTATATAGAACACATTTAGAAACAAACCCCACTGCCTGTTTGGGCTATAGATATATAAATAAAAACACATGAGCTCTACCTAGTCACATCCTGTTTGGACCTAAAAAGAGTTACATACACAGTTAGGTTCATAGGCTTAGGTGCTCTTATGTATATTCTCTTGCATTTGTAATTGGATGGAATCAATGCTCCCCATCCCCCTTCATGAAAAGAAACATTAAAATCTCTGACCTTGGTGAACCCAGCACTGGTTCTCTTTCCAGCTCCTCACATTAATCTATCTATTAGGTGTTGTAACTCATTTGATCTAAAGAAGTCACTAGCTATCAAGACAATCATCCTTTGAAAGAATCTCTCTCTCTCTCTCTCTCTCATCCACTGGTAGCAAAGCGACAGGAGGCTGACAGCTGCCTGAGACTTTGCAGGTACTTTTGAAGATTTAATTGTCATGGGGAGATAAACTAGACAATGATGTACGATCCAAAAGGGTTAGGAATGCAGAAGTCAGCTTCCAGGCTTATTATAATGAAAGTATTTTTACAAGCAACAGATTCTTTATTTTTGAAAAAAGAGTACTCTTGTATTCATTATGAAATGAGGTTTCAGGAACATCCAAGGGAATTTACTAAGGCAGCAGTGCAAGAGGTAAAAGAAAGCTAGAAATTCCAGTCAAAAGGACACTGACTGCAACCAAATCCCAAAAAGAACCAGTCAAACTATTTCACCAATTGATTTTGTTAGTTTGTGTATATTCTTATAAAGCCAGTAACCATTAATAGTAGGGTTTGGCACCAACTTGCAAGTCACTGGATAGAAGATATGAAATGAATTAATCTCTTCTGACCAAATTTAAGAGACTTATGGATATTATAAAATTTGACACTGCGGGTATGAATGCATGCATGAATACAAACCACTCCCCCCCACGTATAGGAAAACAGTGGGTCTGAAAAGAACATTCAGCCTAGCAGTCTGCCTGACACAATCTTGTTCTACACACAGTTTTTCTTCCCGCAAGGGGAATTTTAACACATGAAGCTGCCTTATACTGAGTTCACCTACTCCAGTTTTGCCTTGTCTGACATACAGCAACTTTCCAAATCTTAAAATGAGGGCATTCAGAGATCCTTTAATTCAGGATGGAGGAGACTGAACCCAGGACTACGACAGGTAACACTATGGACTATCCGTAAATGTGCCACCCTCTGCCAATTATACACAGTACCTGCAGCATGAACTGATAAAGTCCAAGAAAAACTTTTATCACTTAGGCCCAAATTAGATCAAACATGTATTTTACCTACAAAAACTTACTATCATGCTACACGTAATCCTCCTGATATACACAATTATCATATTGCCTGAAAGGGCAGTAGGCATATTTTCCCCATCACTATATGTGAACCAGAACCCCCGGAAAATTGTATACACAACTAGGTAAGGGGTTGCAGTGTAAGTAAGCCAGAATAAATAGAACTACTGCAATAATGCAAACAATGATTGTAATAATAATCTCCTAAAGGTAAAGGTTTCCTTGCTCGAAAGCCAGTTGAATCCGACTCTAGGGTTGCGGTGCTCATCTCCGTTTCAAAGCCGAAGAGCCAGCGCTGTCCGAAGACATTTCCGTGGTCATGTGGCCGGCATGAATAAACACCAAGGCGCACGGAATGCTGTTACCTTCCCACCGAAGTGGTACCTATTTATCTACTTGCAATTTCTTGCTTTCGAACTGCTAGGTTGGGCAGGAGCTGGAACTAGAGACGGGAGCTCACCCCGTCTTGCGGCACCCGGGTCTTGAACTGCTGAACTACTGACCGTCCACAGCCTGCAGTTCAGCGTCTTAACCACTTGAGCCACCGCAGCTCGAATAATCTCCTAAGTGAATACAAAAATACAAAATTACAGTAACATTTTTGTTTGCTTTAGAACAGATGATGAATAGATAACAGTCACCCTGTAGGGAAGGTGACCGGCCCAAGGCTCCCCCAGCGGGCTTCATGTGTTCATTCTCAAAGTAGCTAGCTCTTGACAACACTCAGGTAGCAACATTTTGAACCAGGAACAATTTCTGCACTTTTCAAAGACAGCCACATGTAAAACATTTTACAAAGTCCAATCTGGAAGATACTAGAGCATGTATAAGTGCTGAATAGTGAGAGCTCTCCAAAAAAGGTCACAAGCTGTCTATCACCCTAAATTGATAAAAACACCCTTGGCCACAGCCATTACCTGGACATCCAAATAAAAATAAAACTGGGTCAAAGAGAACAGTTAAACTGGAATGCTACCCCATCTCCCCCACAAAATACCATTTCCAGATTAATTAGCACTCACAGACAAAAGCACCTGTCTTTTTTGCTTCATTGTGCTTATCATCCAGCTTATCACTGACTCTAGACAATACTTTCATGGACTCATGTCCTCCTTTGGATCTGTTAAGACAGTGAGTGAAAGCTGGAAATTGCCCATATATTGCTGACATTGCACCCTAAATCTCTGGATGATGTGTTCCAGTACTTTCATATAGAATTTAACTAGCACTGGAGACAAGCTAGAACCTTGTAGAACCACATAGCCCAAAAGTCACAGGGAGGAGCAGCTGTCTTTTATCACCATCTTCTGGATCCAAACATTGGAACCACTGCAAACTGCCCTAGTGAGGCAGTTCTGAAGAATACCGTGGTTGTTGTCATCAAAAGCTATGGTGAGGTCCAGAAGAACTTACAGGAAACCCCCCCTATCTATCTATATATAAAAGAAAGTCCCCTCACCATAAAATCAATGCCCAGGTCAAACTGCTGGACCAAGAGACACCAAATTCGGGGAGAGCGCTCCCACTGTGGTGTAGGTGCTCGCTAAGAAGGTATTTTTAGAAATTCGACCCCTAAGTGGGTCAAAAGGGGGGAAATGTGCTTCCCCCACTGATTCCTATGCGGCTGCCAGGCAGATCTCTCCCTACAGCCCCCAATCTCTGATTAGTCAGCTGCAGAGCTCGAGTTCTGAGATTTAAAAAACCCCAACAGTTACAGGGGACTGCAGACAGCTAATGACAGATGAAGAAATCGGGAGTGGACAACAAGCACCTGTGAGGTTCAGTAATGCTGCTGGCCCAGCCTCTCCGATGGCTTCGAACACACTCCCCCCACCTCCTACATCTAACAGGTGGTTGTCTTTCGGGTGCAGCCCCACCTCCACAGTGGCTTCTAATACTCCTCCCCCTCCCACACTGGACAGGCAGCTACCTATCAGGTGTAGGAGAGGAGGTGGGATGGCTTCCAACACACTCCCCCCACCTCCTACACCTAACAGGCAGTTGTCTGTCGGGTGCAGCCCTACCTCCAAAGTGGCTTCTAATACTACTCCCCCTCCTACATTGGACAGGCAGCTGCCTGTCAGGTGTAGGAGAGGAGGCGGGATGGCTTCCAACACACTCCCCCAAATTCCTACACCTAACAGGCAGTTGTCTGTCGGGTGCAGCCCCATCTCCACAGTGGCTTCTAATACTCCTCCCCCTCCCCTCCTACACTGGACAGGCAGCTGCCTGTCAGGTGTAGGAGACGAGCTGGGATGCTTACAGCCGTCTGGGAGGTTCGCTCAGCAGAATATGAGCAAAACAATCCAAGAACACAAGTAGAGAGGCCATCACTTTCGTGGAAGGTAGCAGGAATAGACTTAACAGACTACTTCTTCTTGAATGGACAGTTCTATGTGGCCTGTTCCAGAGTGAGCTCATCAAGCAACCTGGTGATCCCAGCACCTGAGGGCAGAATGTGGTCTGGAGAGGTCCTTCAGTAGAGAGAGAAAAATTACTTATGTCTCACTTCATTTCTTACACTACAATCTTCTCTGTTAAAATTCCTACAACAAATGTCCCATTTCAAACTTCACATCATCATTATTATAACTGGATTTACGGAACTTAAATACCATAGCGAAGCACGGGTAGCAGGCTAGTATATATATAAAAGAAAGTCCCCTCACTGTAAAATCAACGCCCAGGCCAAACCGCTGGATCAAATTCGGGGACAGTGCTCCTACCGTGACATAGATGCTCATTAAGAAGGGATTTTTAGAAATTCGACCCCCTAAGGGCATCAAAAAGGGGTAAAATGTGCTCCCCCAATTGATTCCTATGTGGCTCCCAGGCTGCTGCCTCCTTGCACCCCCTCCCACACTCTGATTGCTCAGCTGCAGAGCTCAGCGTTCTGAGGTGTAAAAAAAAAAAGTACAGGGGACTGCAGAGAGCTAATGACAGTTGAGGAAATCAGGAATGGCCAACCGCCTGTGAGGTGAAGCAAAGCTGCTGGCCCAGCCTCCCTATGGCTTCCAACATGCTCCCCCCTGTGACGACCTCCTATTAGGGAGGACTGTATTTCTCTTTAAATGCGCTCTTTATTTCTGTAAAACTGGGTATATTCGGCTGCCACCAGGAATTTAAGGATTTCCAAACCTTCTGTTTCTCTTATTGGTAGGGTAACACAGGCTTAAGGCTTTTCAGGGATCTATTGTGGTCCAGAGGAAGATTTGATATGAATTCTGGGATATATTTAAATAAAAAAGGATTTATTGAAAGGGGAACAAAATAATTAGTTGGTAATTATTTAACTGGTTGGGAATAAGGTTTCTGTAAATGAACTTGTCAACTGTAGCACTTTAACACACATATACTGATCCTTCTCGGATCCCACACAGATTCTATAGTCTCTCTCACTCTCTGACTCCACATAGTTTTGTCAGAGGTCTCACAGACCGAAAATCAACTGCACAACATCAACTGCTTTTTCACCAACTGTCATTATTCCAACTGTCATTCTTCAATCTCTCACTGACACACCCACACAGATCCACACAGAATAACTCCTCCCACACTCTGCCATCCACCAATCATACTCCACATATCCTTTTCCATCATTCTACTCTGCATTCTGCACTGCAACCAAACCTTTAAAGAGACGCACACACTCAAACACAAGGAATCATCACACCCCCTCCTACACCTGACAGGCAGTTGTCTGTCAGGTGCAGCAGTAGTTGCAGGGTGCTTAAAGCCATGAGGGGGCCTGCCCCAGCAGTAACAGTGATCCTGCCAGCCCCGCCTCCACAGTGGCTTCTAATACTCCTCCCCCTTCCCCCTCCTACACTGGACAGGCAGCTGCCTGTCAGGTATAGGAGAGGAGGTGGGATGCTTACAGCCGCTGAGGAGGTTTGCTCAGCAAGATTGCCTTACACCTGCTGCAGGCCCAGCCTCCCTGATACCTTTAACCCCCCCCAGCACCAGACAGGCTGGTGTCTGTCAGGTGTAGGAGCAGGGCCAGGGTACTTTAATCCATCAGGGACGCCACCCCAGCAGGATCACCTTAGCGATGCTGCTGGCCCAGCCTCTCTGATAGCTTCCAACACACTCCCCCCACCTCCTACACCTAACAGGCAGTTGTCTGTCAGGTGCAGCAGCGGTTGCAGGGTGCTTAAAGCCAGGAGGGAAGCCCACCCCAGCAGTCTACAAAAAGGTCCTTCAGTAGAGAGAGAAAAAGTACGTATGCCTCACTTCATTTTTTACACTACAATCTTCTCCATTAGAATTCCTACAACAAATGTTACATTTCAAACTTTATATCATCAGTATTATAACTGGATATACAGAAGTTAACTACCGAAGCAAAGCATGGGTATCAGACTAGTTATTTATGTACTGATGAAGGTCATTCACCGAAGCAACAAAGAGTATGTCTATGCCACTACAAACTCAATCACCTTTCCCAGATGTGAAATGTTCAAATCAGGGACACTGAAGGATGATTAGACCTATGTTCCATCAGTCCTGTGCTACTCTGGGACAAGGAAACTATCTATGAAGATACTTTGGATCTCCAGTACAGATTTCTGTTTGTTATATTACTTGCTGAAAACTCTTTGGCATTATTTGTACCATTCTTACATATTTCTCTAGTTTTTCTGTGTTGCTCTTCATGAAACATATTACTGCTACTTATGTAGAATTGCAGAAAATTTGAATAAATTAAAAAGTCATTCTAGAATGGAGAACTGCAATTAAATCTGTTTCTTTGGTTCTTGTGCTTTATTTTCATAGTGGTAACAGCTGGTGCTGCATGTAGGAAAACACTACACCCTTTCCTTTTAACTGGCAGCACTTGAGAGCTGAACAAGAACTACAATGTACCTATTCACAGGACACATTCCCATATGTTGTTCATGTGGATAAAAGATGTGATCGAAAGGCATGTTGTGCTGTAGACATGACAGGTAAGATATGTGTTAAAAATGCTTGAAATTGGCACTGAACAGCACTAAATATATAGCGCAGAGAAGCTTATGCTGCTTTTGGTAACAGCCCAAGAATTATCAGTACATCTGACAAACCTGTTTAAACAAAGATTCAGAGTGTTATCTTATGGTTGCCATCTTAAGGTAACACAACCTTGTCCGTACAAACAAGGAACATCTCAGTAATTCAGCCACACCCCTTGCAGACTATTTTGGGTAATTCATAGATCACTGTGTTTCTCTATGAAATTATGAGCTATAGCCAAACAAGATAATAATTCTGCTATTGCTTACAAAATCAATTATCTTGAGGTGAACAGCAAGGTGAGTAAAATGCTCATGGTTCTTTTCAGTTGACCTCATCACTTTGAACTAAATTCACTCTATGTGTCAACAGATCTCAGAATCCGGTGTGCCTGAGAATTATTTTAATATAAAACTTCGATTAGAAAAGGCCTCCATTATGAAAAAAAGATACTGGATTTGGCTTTGCTTGGTAAAGTGAATGATAGGCATTACTGTACTTCAGAAATGTATTATGTTGGGTCATCTTGTGTCAAAGGCCCTAGTACTGCCTGTGGTCCCTCCCTGCTGGACTGGACTTCTCTCGAATTCCTTTTAAATAATCCTAGTGTATCAGCCAGTAAAGTTCCAGTGGCCCTGAATGACCAGTTTTCCTGGGAGGAAGAGCTAATGTACAGAAGGGGCAGGGGAGTTCCCAGGTTATTGTTTGAAGGTCTCCCCATTAATGGACACTAAAAAGTCCATGGCTCTGTAGAGATGAACGCTGTCATCCACAAAAAGACACCAGTCAAAGTAACAATGGGACTGTCCCCAAGATAACCTGACAACTTATATATGGAGCTGAGCCTGTTCAATGTCAGTGGAACAACATAAGTATGGCATTGTGTGTGGTATAGCCAGGAGATCCTAGGATTGTCTGGCAGCCTGAAGCTCTAAGCTTTTTTTAGCGTTATGCAGCAAGCTAGGCATATTTTGGGGGGCTGGGAGAGCTGTGACTGATCCAAGGTCACCCAGCTTGGCTTCAAGTGGAGGAGGGCGGAATCAAACCCAGTTTTCCAGATTAGAATCTGTCACTCTTAACCACTATACCACACTGGCTCCCTAACACCATAAGTAGTATATATAAAGGGGACTTTGAGATCAAACTGTAATTATGAGAACCATTAATATATTGAAACTATTTTCAGTATGTTAATACACACATACTTTTGAAAGCCGAAGTATGATTGAAATTTGGCTGAACATCAATATTACGGATCAAACTTGCCCCATTGGAAGGGAGGGGGAAAGGATAATTTATTGAGGTCACCACTAGAAAGAAGCATCCTACTAGTGTAGGAGATAAAATTCCTCACCAGGTAGAGTTACAGACAACCTCATCTTTTCAATCCTTCTACCATCTCCCCCCTCCCAAATCAGTAGCTTGGCCTGAGCAAATTACCCAAGTATTCCAAACTGTGTAACTATTCTATTATCTGATAATAATTTCTGTATCTGAAACAATCAGTCTTCCAGTTTGTGTCACAAGCATTCATGGCACAAGACACCAGACTACTGTTTCAAAATAAAACACTGGCTTATTATTAGTTTTCTGTGGCCAAGTACAAAGCAAGAGAGACACAAGTACAAACCACAGATGATATATGTCAGCACTGAGTACTGGCTGCAACTGTAGGCAAATAATTAACCTCCAGGTCCAGAGCTTCAAAATCCCAAACTGTACTCAGTTGAATTGCTTTCACAATTTATGAACAACTAGGGGAATTTATGTTATGGTCAGAGGATTCTTTTGTTGAATTAACCCCAGCTCCCTCTGACCTAAGAAGCCATAAACCAACAGGATACAGCAAGGGAGAATGTGCTGTAGTGTTCTTTGACCCACAGCGAACAGTCTCTATCATTCCAATGTTGGAAGCTTAAGATGACAAACTACAGGAAATTCTGTCATATTCTTATATATTCATAGGAACTACTTCTGTGAAATCAAAAGGTCTAGTTAAAACTGAGTTCACAGCACATCACGGTACTCATGCAGACGAGCACAGTCTAGGGAACCAGAACAGTAGATGAGTGAGGTTTAGTTGATAAGTGTGGGAAGGTGGCAGAAATGAACATAATTTGTTTATTAAGTACTATAGACTGAACTGAGACTGAAAAAAGTGTGAACTTGCTTGTAGTGTTCCTGTTTTAAACAAGAAAGTTTCTTCCAGCTTAATCCCCGAGAATGACATAAAATTAGCAACATGATTACTGGTGAATGATCATGCATATGCTTTCAGTCATGTTTCGTGGCATTTCCCATCTGCCTCACATCTAGTTTTTATTCCTGAGAATGCTAATCATTCTCCTAAATCAATATTTCTGCCAATTTCCAGAGAGGGCTAAGCACCTGTGCATGCAACTGTGCAACCTCATGGTGACAGCCTTCAAACGCCAGTGCCAACTCGTCCTGTAATATCGTTGTACAGGCATACAATTTTACAAAAAGAAATCTGTCGCAGCTCACATGAAAAACAGGCTCAGCTCAGGCTGGAGAGTGGGCAAAGGCTACAGGGAGAAGGACTTGGTAGTGGGCAAGGCAAAGCTGCAGCTTCATTTCCCACATGTTATTAGCTGCAGTGCAAGTCAAGACTCAGGGCTAATCATAGGTCTCTGTCCACTCAGATGTCATTGCAGTTTAATCTGTGAAACTTAATTCTGAGTCAGTCTTGACATTTGTTTAGGACCAAATCAGATGTCATGAGAAACATGGAGTTGCTACAATGAAGAGGGCATATAAAGACATTCAGCAGCACCACCTCCATCTCTCATAGTCTGAAGATAGACATATGGCCATAGGGTCCAAGAAGCACTTTCATAATGAAGTTATCAGAGGAACAGAACAGTCCACTTAGTCCTTTGATTACCTGAGGCTAGGGGATGCAAAGAAAACTCGGTTCAGCCAAGTTCTTTCCTCATCTGGAGACAGAGGCTAAGGATGCAATAATATGCAGGAGGCAGAAGCAACAGCAGCTAATTAGGGAGTAAGTAGAGAGGGGGGAAAGCCAATAAGTTTTCAACATTGTTGAAAACAGAGACTTATTGGTCTTCCCCCTCTCTTCTTACTCTCTAATTAGTTTGGCCCTTCATATGATAGTACGGTACAGACCATAAATTCCTACTGTTCTAGATGAACATTCCACAATCAGTTATGGTACGGTAATTACAGTACTTTATATTGCTCCTTTCAAAGTACTTAAATATACAATAAAATTTAACATATACAATATACAATAACACTTAACATATACAATGTGGCTGGTCCCACATATCATCCTCAATCAGCTCCTTATAAAACTTTTATCCCATCATTATTTACTAGCATCCTTGTTACCCACAGCTTTCCATAAGTACTTTATTCTCCAACCAATAACTACCATTTTAGTCCTTCTTAAAAAGGGGATTCAATTTCAGCTATACAATCTAAACTTTCATTGGGACAATCAGTATTCATCCCTAGTTACAGTCAGAATTACAAACAGGACCAAACAAGTAAACAGCTTTAATCTTAACAGGTGGCCATGAGAGATGGAAGTGATTAAAACTTATCAAACATATTAGGAAGCCAAGTGATTAAGTGCACATGTTCTGTCATCTTCCTGCAAGCCAAATTTGTTTATGCAAAACTAAACAGAATGTCATAGAAAGACTATTTGTTAACAAGCACTTTGCATGTCAAACGCCAATCCTCACTCTTTTAAGCTGGAAACCAAACATCACTAAAACTCTCTGCAGCTTGCCAATTATTTGAATATGTTGTGTGTGGTGAACATGATGCTCCAGGGCATCTACTTTGTTGTGGAAATCTTTGTCTACTCTATACAGTCAGATATGAACATAAATCAAAGTACTTAATATTCGGTGAAAGAGACACAGCTAACTAGTACAGTGAGGACATGGTCGTACTGACTGTGGGGGACTGGCGAAGAAAGAGTTGAGTTCAAACTGGAATATGAAAACACATGAATCAAGACTGTATTCTCCAACAGGGCTCCAAACCCAATCTTGACCCTCAAATAAATGAAAAGTATTATAGTTTTCCCCAACAAATTATATTTTTCCTTTATATGTGAAAAAGAACCCGTAGAATAAAAATAGATTGTGCCACAGTCTTTTCCTATTTGCACTCATCTTACCTCAATAGTAACACAAACCACTAGGATACATGGTCCTTCTACTTGGCCTAACCATACCTCTGTAAAAGTCATACTCTTAGAAGCAGAAAACCAGCCAGTTAGCCAAGGGGTAAAAGGGGGATTACTTAAAGGTGATAGGGAAATGGCAGAGAAGCTGGATGCATATTTTGCCTGTCTTTGCTGTGGAAAATGGGAAGTGATTGCCCACTCCATATCCACCAATTTTGGGAGGGATGTCAAAAGACTTGAGTCATACTGAGGTGATGAGAGAAGAGGTCCTACAACTGATGGACAAATTAAAAACTGACAAATCACCAGGCTCAGATGGCATACATCCAAGAATTTTGAAAGAACTCAAATGTGAACATGTGGTTCTCCTGACAAAAATATGCAGTCTATCACTAAAATCTGCCTCCATACTGAAGACTGGAAGGTGGCTCATGTAACCCCCATCTTTAACAAAGGTTCCATAGGAGATCCGAGAAATTACAGGCTGGTCAGTCTAACACTGGTACCGGGTAAGTTGCTGGAATCCGTTATTAAAAACAGAATTAGTAGGCACACTGATGAACAAAAGCTATTGAGGCAGAATCAACACAGATTCTATGATTAGTAGGCACACTGATGAACAAAAACTATTGAGGCAGAATCAACACGGATTCTAACCCTTTAGAGTTCTCTGAGGGATGACCCAGTAGATGTTGTTTATCTAGACTTCCAGAAAGCTTTTGATAAAGTTCCTCATCAAATACTCAACAGTCATGGGATAAGAGGACAAGTCCTCTTGTATATTAAAAACTGGTTAATTAACAGGAAACAGAGAGTGAGTATAAGTATAAATGAGCAGTTTTCACAGTGGAAGGTGGTAAGCAGTGGGATACCACAGGGCTTGGTACTAGGTCTGGTGCTTTTTATCTTGTTCATTAATGATTTGGAGTTGGGAATAAGCAGTGAAGGAGCTAAGTTTGTGGATGACATTAAATTGTGGATGACACAAAGAATCTGGGAGGATTGTGAGGAGTTCCAGAGGGATCTGTCGAAGCTGGGCAAGTGGGCATCAACGGTTTTATGAAAAAAGCCCACAGGGAAAAAACCCATGGTCATAAATTATGTATAGACTATGTAGTAAACACAGCTTTTGAACTTAAATTTCCCCAAACAAATTCTTTAAACTAAAATTAAATTAAATTAAATTAATACACGTGGGCTTTTTTCCTGTGAGATTTATGACTGTGGGGTTTTTCCTGTGGGCTTTTTTTCTGGTTACCGGCATCAACATGGCAAATTAGGTTTAACATGGGCAAGTTCAAAGTACTGCACATTGGATCCATAAAGCCTAACAATAAATATATGTTGATGGGGTCTGAACTGGTGGTAACTGACCAGGAGAGAGACCTTGGAGTTGTGGTAGATAACTCACAGAAGTTGTCGATTCAGTGTGAGACTGCAATAAAACGGCAAATGCTATACTGGGGATAATTAGGAAGAGGACTGGAAACAAATCAGCCAGTGTCATAATGCCCTTGTATAAATCTATGGTGCAGCCTCATTCGGAATACTGTGTACAGTTCTGGCCACCACACCTCAAAAAGGATATTATAGCATTGGAAAAAGTGCAGAAAAGGGCAACTAAAATGATTAAGGCAATGGAACACCTTCCCTATTAAGAAAAGTTAAAGAGGTTAGGGCTCTTTAGGTTGGAGAAATGATGATTGAAGGGTCACATGATCGAGAAGGTAGAGAAAGACGTACTTTTCTCCCTTTCTCACAATACAAGAACTCATGGGCACTCAATGAAATTAGCAAGATAACAGAACAGATAAAAAGAACAGATAAAAGGAAGTACTCAAAGAGTAATTAACATGTGGAATTCACTGCTGCAGGAAGAGGTAGCCGCTACAAGCATAGACAGTTTCAAGAGGGGACTGGATAAACATATGGAGCAGAGGTCAGTCAGTCAGATTTACTGTTACAGTCAATGACAAGCACACTGGTGCAGAGGTCCATCAGTGGCTATTAGCCACAAGGTATAGATGGAACACTACGTCTGGGGCAGTAATGTTATTTATTATTGGTGCTTGGGGCAACAGTGGGAGGGCTTCTGGAGTTCTGGCCCCACCAGTGGACCTCCTGATAGCACCTGGGTTTTGGCCACAGTGTGACACAGAGTGTTGGACTGGATGAGTCACTGGCCTGATGGTTTCTTTTATGTTCTTAAGTTCACTGGCAACATGGCTTGAAGAACCAGATGCTGCTACTATTTGAGAAATAATACTTTTAAATAAGACAAATACTTTAAAAAAATACCCAGCATTTTTCTGTTAGATGGCTTTATAAATTGTCTTTATTCTAGTGATCAATGTCTGAATACCACATTTAAAATCAAGAAGAAATTTCTTGTCTTGGCCAAACTGAGATCCATGATCAGTTTTGCCAGCATTTATTTTTCAAAAAAGCAATCATGGAGGTAGGGATGGAGTAGGGATACCCCTGTACCACTGCATTCCAATGTAAATTGTCCTTCAAAGCTACCCCCTTGGGATTAAGTTTGCTAAGGCCTTCCTAAACTATGCCAAGTTTAAGAAGTGCCACAGCATTCCAAAAAAGCAGTAATTTAGTGATTCTGTATTCAGCGGATCCTCATAATCTGAGGCCCTAAACTGCAGTTCATTAGGTTGTGGATAAATCAAGCCCTGCCTATGGGTAAACCATTTTGTTTCCATCATAGTACTCGTATGATTTCTGGTAGGGGCAAAAAGCTCACTAGAGCAAAGCCAGTTGATAATGCAAAAGAAAAACCAGCACTGTGACATGGAGATACTTAAATGTCTAAGAACATGTGTTCATTTATTACAAACTAATGCTGTACCTGTATGGCTTCGAATATGTACTCTCAATGTTCCATTGCTTGCAAACTTCTGTCCACAATATGGACAAATTTTTTCCTTTTCACCTGTGTGAGTCTACAGAGAAGAGATACGAAGCATGAGCATGATTGCAAAAGAAAACAAAATTTAATATGGCTATATTTTTTATGTTTCTTCTTCTAAGAGTCTACAAATATCATAATGTTGAACTCAAATGTAAGAGTTTAGCAATAGTTTAGTACTACAAAAGTCCTAAACAAATTAGCTATTCATTCCAAAGTACAGGTTATTAAGCCTAGAGACTCGGCAAATGAGCCTTTTTATTTCTTTGAATGGTTTGGCTTATAAAATTCAATTAATTGTTCTGGCCCTTGAAAAGGCTTATGGCAGTAGTAACAAGTATGGAAGTAACAAGCATGTCCTCATTACTTCCATATTTGCATGATTCCTTAATAGCATTTGTCAAAATAGTTTGGTGTAGTGGTTAAGTGCACAGACTCTAATCTGGGAGAACCGGGTTTGATTTCCCACTCCTCCACTTGCAGCTGCTGGATGACCTTGGGCAAGCCATAGTTCTGTCAGAGCTGTTCTCTCAAGGACAGTTCTGGAAAGAGCTCTCTCAGCCCCACCTACCTCACAGGGTATCTGTTGTGGGGAGGGGAATGGAAAGGAGTTTGTAAGCCACTCTGAGACTCTGAGTGAAGAATGGGGTATAAATCCAATATCTTCTTCTTGTTGTTGATTTCTTCATGTTAAATTCAAGAGCCAGATTTATGCATTTATTTAGAAAAACATTTCAATACCACATGGTCATAAAATGACCACAAGGTTGAAAGCCATGTTCAGTTCAGTTCTTTTTGTGCTCAGTTCTATTGATAGTTATTGTTTACTGTTAAATAAAACTGTTAAGTGAGTTTGACCTGCTGAAAAATTTACCAATAGAAATATAGATGGGTGAGGAGCCCTGTTTGCATACAAGATTTCACTTTTGTTTGTTTCAAACTGTCTAGTCATAAGAAACTACATTTCTCAGTTCACTTGGACTGTAATTCATATTCAGTGCAATCCACCAACTTTATTATCTAAAAGATTTGTTTGTGCTTTAGTTGATACTACAAGATGGATAGCCATGTTAGTCTGTCTGTAGTAGTAGAAAAGAGCAAGAGTCCAGTAGCACCTTAAAACTAAAAAAAATGTGGCAGGGTATGAGCTTTCGTGAGTGACTCAAGAAAGCTCATACCCTGCCACTTATTTTGTTAGTCTTTAAGATGCTACTGGACTCTTGCTCTTTTCTACTATTAGTTGATACTAGATAGAGTACTGGATTGGTCCAATGTTGAATATAATGAGGAAAAATTCATCCAAAAGTTAAGCACATTAAACAATGCAATCCAAAAACACTTTCCCCCAATGAACTGTAAGCCCCATTTAATAGACCTGAGTAGGTTTCTGCATAGACCCACTTAACACTGATATCTAAAAGCCAAATTAGATGATGCCACATTCCCTGAGTCCACTATGGGGGCACAGTGCCATTTTAGAGCTTATTTCTGAAAAGGCTACTGGGGCTTACTCCTGCTGGGCATTATGGAGCAGGCAGATGAAAAACTTCTGTTTCTTTCTGCTCCACTTTCAAGAGCTCTTGAAAATGGCATGTGGGGGAGAGAGCCTTGTCCCCCATGCTGCAGTCCCCAGCAGGATCAGGCCCCTGCTGTATTTTCAAAAGTTAAGAAACAAGCTCTAAATGCTGCCACATCCTTGTGGTAGACTCAAGGATGAAATATCTAGTTAGGCCTTAAGTCTTCTATTTACACTGAAAAGTCAGGTCTTAAAGGTACATAGACTTTCACCATCAACTTTGCATAGGATTTCACAATAAACTTTGCCTAGGTTAAATGCGATGTCTTTAACTTTTGGAAGCAGTGGTCTACGAGTTGGAGTAGTAACAACTAAGAGGCCACTGAGTAGTGTCCAACAGGAGAGGGACTCACATTCTTACTAGCAGGTGTTACAAAGTAGCTGTAGATGCAGGTGGACTGCCAGAACAGTAGTGCCAGACAGTTTCTGGCAGATCTAAATGTACAGGTTTAGCCGTATCACATATTCATAGCAACACACCTGTTCATCTTTGCATAGTAAGGGGTAGTAGAAGGAAGTGTGGCAGCACAAAGCCTTTGTGCATCAAAGTTTGAAATCCACATATTTCTTCCAATCCTTAGTTGAAATATAATCTGAACAAAACATTTGTTTTATGTCTTCCAGCTCCTATCGTATTACAGAATGGCTATTTTCCTTTCAAACACAGTAGCTATGAACAAACTGAATGAAAACTGTAAATTTTAATCTCAGTCACGCAAGGTGACAAAGGAGATGACCTTCTGGAAATCTATTTCGGTCCCAATGCCAATGATTCCTGCACACTAACGGATAAACAATGTTTGTATTTGCTCTCCTTATTGAAGGCCCAGATTTACAGAGAGAGGAAGAAAGAATGTTGGTTTAGTTCGTCTTATCAAATGCAACTGCATACAGCCTTAATGGAATAAAAGTTAAGGCAAACACAAATCGGTCAATACTTCAATCTCCAGACTGTGGTCTTGGTCACTGGAGGGCATGCAACTTACAGTAGCTTTAAAATTGAAACAGTTCAACATTTTGCACAATAACCTGTACACATTGAGTGACTGGTCCTGTTTCTGATCAAATTGCTAGCAAATACAATGACCAGAAATGTAGAATTATGGTTCTTATTACAGCTTTCACAAACCCTTCTGGGGTACTGATTCAAGCAAATAATTACCGTTAAATTGGTTGCTCTTAATCCAGACTGTTTGGTATTTACTTATTTAGAAAATGTATAACCTGTCTCTCCAAAGATCTGTTCAAGGTGATTCGAGGTTAAAAAACAAACAATAAAATAACAACAACAGCAACAAACATGCAACAAAAACAAATCATAAAAACAAGCCAGGGACATTAAAATAACATGCAGCTGCCTAAAATGATATTTAAGTGTTTTGGAACAAACTAGGATAGGATGAAGATCAGCACTTTAAAAATAAGTGTATAGTAAGTAAGCCTGATGTTGCACCTGCTGCACCATTCAGTAGTCTTCTGATAAAAGTTAGACTCAGCCGAGTTTTACATATATTGTATACCAGCATTTGGGAACTCTGAGGACAATAGGAAGATACCATAAGAAATTTCAAACTTGGATGAAATTACTAAACTATGAAAACCATGGACAATTTTTACCGGGAGAACTCCAGATTTCACCTTAATTGGAACTTCTAATTCTTGTTTTGTTGGGAAAATGCTGGGCAACACAATTCCGAAGACTGTCAAGGTGGAGGCAGCTGGCTGCTGGCACAACAGCAGTGCTTCTGGTACATTCGCTAAAGGAATCCTCACAGCCCAAGAACCAGCGAATACCCCAGGAGCGGGGCCACAGTGGCTGTGACCAGGCTGGCATCCCCAGAAACATACCCACAAGACATAACAAAGAAACATACCATATAGCCAGATAGTCCCATATTTTTTCCATAGCCAGATAGTCCCATATTTTTGATGCCACTGCCTTAGCGAGGGAATAATATTGTTTTCCAATATTGTGCCAATAAAGACTTAGCAGCCACCAACAAAATTGAAATTAATTCTTTACCTAACTGAGGAATAGAAGAGTGGTCCCAAAGATGGTCTGACGAAGTGTGCACGCACACGAAAGCTCACACCTTGAATTAAACTTTGTTGGTCTTAAAGGTGCCACTGGACTCAGACTTTGTTCTATTGCTTCAGAGCAACACGGCTGCTCACCTTGACCCAGAGATTTAAGTTCACCCAGTGAACTTCAATGACTACTGTGACCACATAGTTAAAAATGACAGATTGTACTTACTTTTTTATGACTCTTCAGCACAGAGGGTGTCACAAAAGCTTTGTCACATAAGTCACATTTATATTTCTTATGACCATCATGAACAACCTGTATGTGAACATTTAATGTGTCCTTCCTCTTAAAGGTAGCATCACAATGATCACACTTAAATGTCCTTTCACCTAAGTAATAGAAAAAGGAAGAAAGATATATTAATATTATAATTAGCTTAATCTCTACTATAGTACCAGTGGATATACAGAAAACTACCACAAGATCATCAACACCTTGTTTCACCTAGAGGATGTGGGGTCCAACATAAGAACGTCAAATTTTGAATACATCTGTCTAAAAAACCCTCACTGAACTTTTCAGAAGTGATATTTTAGGCTTGCAAGACAGGCATATGTATGACACACATGGTGTTACTATTGCTTTGAGATAATATCATCTTATTCAGGATATCACCAGTTTAACGTTTGTGGAAAACTTTTCAAGGAAGCATGATCCAATGGCATGCCAATTGGTACTTTGGAGGCATTTTCCTGCCCTACATAAGTGTCCCTATGCATGAGTGTTTTGCATGCCTCAGTAATAAAAAGATATATCTGGTTAGAGAAAACCCAAATCAAAGTTTGTTATGATGATTAATTTCTCTGGGCCTGTTTGACCATTACATTTAAAAATGCAAATTCCACAAAAGCTGTATGAGCTGTTCATGATTTAAAGATTTGGATAAACCTGTCCAAGGATTCAAACTTTTTGGAAAATGATTTTAGACAACACAAAAAATATTACTGGCTATGAAGTCCCCTTTCAACCTGAACTCATCTTAATAAATCTCTGGGACCACTCTTCTATTCCTCAGTTAGGTAAAGAATTAATTTCAATTTTGTTGGTGGCTGCTAAGTCTTTATTGGCACAATATTGGAAAACAATATTATTCCCTCGCTAAGGCAGTGGCATCAAAAATATGGGACTATCTGGCTATGGAAAATATTTCTGACCAGATCACACTTGTTGAAAACCTCTTATTTATTTAAGTCTTACTTTTTAGAAAAAATGTTCCCTTTTTGTCTATATGGTAAATCACATAAGTGATTCCAAAGAAATACACTTGTTTAGCCTTTTATTAACCTTTTTTCAATATTCTATTTTTTATTTTTGTAAAAGTTGTAGTAGTTATAATTATGGCTACAGTACTGGTGTTATATTTGTATATGTACTGTTTTATTAAAAAATAGAAAATAAAAATAAAAGTTATTTAAAAAATCCCAATCCAAGAAAATATTAGTGATAATTAAATTCAAATGAGGTGAATGTCTATGCATGATAGAGAGTATTCTTTAGTATTGTGCCCATAATATCATAGGACTTACTGTTATGTATTAGAAGATGTCTTTGCAAAGAGAATGGAGTTCGGAACAACGCTTTGCATTCCTCACACTGAAATGGTCTCTCTTCAGAATGAGTCTATAGATGAAAGACATTGTATTTTAAGAGGAAAGTCTATGAGATATCAGATTGTATACACACAGCTATATTTGTTCCATCTTGGCCAATTCTCCTCCTTCCTATGGCCCTTCTTCACCCCCCCCCCCATGCATATCTCATGATCTGCATCAGAACCTTTTTGGTGGGTATAAGGGACTATTCTTCCCTTTTTCACCAGTGGAAAAGCTAGTTGGATCCAACCTATCAATTAGAAGTAGTACAATAATTGCAGCTATCTTTACTGGGTGAGATGAGAAACACTAGTGTCTCATTTTACCAGAGAAGCAACAAAGTCTTAATTCCCTGTGCTCCACTGTCAAGCCAGCCAGCAGTTTAGCTAGGGTGTTGTTAGGCAGATATGCCTAGAAATATGGCCTTAGAAACAAAATCTTCAATCTAGATTTTGTTTGATCTTTCACCAATAACCAAAGCATAAAGATGTTCAAAATCTGATGTTCCACCCACACACAAAAAAGTATTTCCTCAGGTAATCACATCCTACTTTGCAGCCATGGCTCAACCACCATATTCTAAAGCTTTAAAATCTAGTAAGGACCCATGCCCTGTTGTTTCCCAAATCAAGCTTGTAATTTTATTTTGACCCTGAGGCCAGAGCTAACAGAGTTATTGGTGCCTGACTGGAGTCTTGCTTGCCAATTTGAGTACTCCACGGTTCAAGTAAGTTTCAAATCATGAAAAAAAATGTTTAACAGTGATCCTGAAAAAACACACCCACTGCTTAAATGCACAAAAGCAATGGCTTTCAATAGGCCCTTGTGCAAATGGAAGCTTTAGTAGACGAGGAAGCACACATGATGAACATTGTTTATAGGATCCAAGGTACATTATCTTCCTAGACTTATGAACACACTGAGCAAAGTGGGCTCTTAAACATTTCTGTTGATCAGAAAAATTAAAGTTTGTGCTTTAAAACAAATGAACAAGCAAAGACCTTCTAGTGTCCATAACTTCAGGTGCTTCCGGACAGGGATAATTCCTTGCTTCTCAATGATGCCACTGTTTGAGATTTTATCCATGCATTCTTTTCCCACCCATCATTCCCCTCTCTAGTCACTAGCAGGTCTTTTGTCATATTTTTTATCATTGGTAGTAGGTATGTTAATTAACACAAAAGGCCTGCTGGAGGTGGAGGGGGCAGAACAACAGGCAGAAAGGAGAACAATACTGGATGTGGTGCCAGATTTTGTGGGGAGGTGCAGAATTTCAGTAGAAACACAATGATGCCATGCTGAAACTAAAAGAAAAACCACTGCCAGGGACACGGGGGGGGGGGGGGAGGGGGGGGGGGGGAGACAAAAAAATCCATGTGGAACCATCCTGTGTATCTAGATTCTTATGTGTCTCTAGACTTATGGTAACAGGAACAATGATGGAATTTGTTAAATCATATTTCAGAGTTACAACAGATACTAGCCAAATGTATATTTCCAAGCAGTATATTATCCTAAAACTACAAATGAATACACAAAACAAATGATCAGTCTGCTTAAATCCCCCCCAAGCCTTTTAAATTTAGAAGCACTGCATGTGATCTAGAAGTGAGTCTGTTAGATCTGAGCTTACACCAAAGTTTTTCTTTCTCTCTCTCTGTTATCCCTCAAACTCCTTTTTAAAACTTGCCCAGGGATTTGGTGCAAGACTTGCTCTCACTTCCATCATCACACTACAATACAGGCATTTCTTTCTCATCTGGCTTCTACTTGCATTTTTGCCAACTAAAAGTACCCTCTGCAGATAATTAATCATAGTGAAATATGAAACAAAGAGATCCACAGGCTAGAAGACCATGATTTTTTAAAGAAAAAACTGAACAGCCTAGCAGTTTCTGCTTTGCATATGTTTTTCCTTTAAACTGGCATAATCCACCTCCCTGTAAATCAAAGGCAGTTTTGCTAGTTAATTTAACTGATTTAATCTTCATGTAATATAATGCGTTTTGTTTGCTGCTGTTATTTGGAGGGAGGGTAGCAGCATTATTTTACATTTCTGTACATTTGTATGTGGATAGGTAAATGTGTAGCTAAACTATTCACATTCTTATCTCAAGCATTTTAATGAAAGAAAATCTATCATTCCTTCTGGATTTGGGCAGACCTTGAGAAGAGAGTGGTTCCAAAGCTAGAAAACAGCCCCAATGAACATATGTGCATCACTGCTACCTTCAAAGGTAGCCCCCTGACAGGTCATAGAACTGTGACCGATAACAGCTTGCTATTATATAATGATTTGTATGACTGACAAATAGTCATAAGACATCGATTTGCTCATGGGCTGAGGCAGAATGTAGTAGATTTCTTCTTTGAGGTCTCATCTACTCAGGGGAAATGCTGTAGATACACTTATTCCCCCATTACAGTGGGTTAGTTACATATGGGGGCATTACACATGGAATTATTCCCCACACCATTTCCCACAAAAACAGCACAAAATGGTTCATCACATTGTGTGACAGTACCAAGATACAGAGGAAATGGTGCTGCATCTCCCCATACAAGAGAGAAGAGAAGAGAGAAGAGATTGGATTTATACCCCGCCCTTCACTACCCAAAGGTGTCTCAGAGCGGCTTACAAACTCCTTTCCCTTCTCCTCCCCACAACAGACACCCTGTGAGGTGGGTGGGGCTGAGAGAACTCTGACACAAACTGCCCTTTTTCAAGGACAGCTGTGCCAGAGCTTGTGACTGACCCAAGGTCACATCAGCAGGTGCAAGTGGAGGAGTGGGGAATCAAACCCGGTTCTCCCAGATTAGAGTCCACGCACTTAACCACTACACCAAACTGGCTCTCCAAACAAGAAGATCATTATGCCATTCTTCACCTTTTGCCTCAGTTATGTGAAGCAAAACATCATACTTTTTAGAGTAGTGAACTGAAAGAAAATATGAATGCTTCTAACCAATCTTTATATTGTTGCTGTATCTACTGGTATGATCTTGAACAGCGGCCACTGCGGAAAAGCCAAATAATGTCTGGACATAAAGAGACTGAACTACCTTCTCACCTCAACAGGTGGATCCTCCAGAACAGGGCTGAGACATTTGGATGAGACTTTGCTGTGGGGAAGCTTGCACTGCTGCTGACTGTGTTGTACCTGTTCTGTGGATAAATAGAAGGCTTCAGTCTCCAGGGCTGTTAATATGGCACCATGCATGAGTGCAAAATCTACCTACTTCTCCTTGAAGTTCTACCTTTTAAAAGCATACTTTGGGGCTTGCTTAGGTGATCACTTTTTCCAGTTTTACAACTTTTAATTTTGACTAAAGTTCTGGTTATGTAAAATTATCAGGGGTTGTACAGAAGCCAATGCAAACACAGAAAATGCTCCAAGATAATCAGGGGATGCTTTTTTGACTTGCCATCTCACACCATGTTAAGGAACCTTTGAAATAATGTGATCCCTCTTAATCAAGTATCATGAATCTTATTCAGAATTCAGTGCAAGAATAACCCGATTTTTAAAAACCCCATAGTATATCACTTGGGATTCCTGTATGCATAAACAAGAGATGCTAATTCAACTACTGGCTAATTTGGACAATAATCAGATCCATGTGTGGTAAAGAGAGTGGACATGAGAAAGTAACTTCTCCATCCATTCAGTGCACCTCCCCTGCTGATGATGCCTAATTCTAACCATGTGATGACATAGCCTAATTTCACACATGTTGGGTAATGCACTTTCAATGTGCTTCAGCAATCCTAAAGGGCACTGAAAATGCATTATCCAACATGTGTGAAATTAGCTATAATGTTTAAATGAGGCAAAATGCAATGCACAAAGGCTCAGTTTTTATAGTTAATCTCCTTATCTCTTTGGGAGGTTGACCACAAACTGTGTACACTGGACTGAGCCCCATTCAAAGAGTATACCAGCACATGGATAGTCAGTGGCAGTGGAAATTGGACACTCACACTGGATGAACAGGGATGTCAGATGTGGTCTTGTACCAACTCATCACGTAAAGCACTGGGTACTATCTAAAGTCACCTTTTATCAACCCTCTAACAAGCAATATCTGGCTTCCTTGATCAAGTAAACAAGCCCCTAGTTTCTTTCAATATAACTGTAGTATGGTTTCTTTACTTTGCCATTTAACAGCCCTTTGTTGGCTTTTCTTATTCTCAACCACTAGTTTTGAGGACCAGCATCATAGTTGTTGCCCAACAAGGATTCTCAGCAAAAATTTAAATTCTATAGGCTTTACATGGTTGCTGCCAAAAGTATCAGGTATAATGTTTAAAGCTTCTTCTTACATACACTTATGAAAAGATGTGCAAGCTTGTTCAATATCCATATATCTGACCAGTGATAGCCCAGGATGAACATGACAGCAACATTCATCGTGGGCAACCACTGGCCTTGGCATAGGGATTCCGTTCCAGCACGTTCCCCCAGGGAAAAAACAAAACAAAACATGATTGTGCATACACAGTTCTGTTGCTACTCTTTTTCACATATTTTCCTTACATGCAACAAAATTATAGTAAAAGAAGTTCAGAAAACAACTCCATATATGTAATTGTTCAGAGAATTGGTGATGATACGGGAGGGTTACTCCCTATATGTGACCAGAATAGCCTTTGTATTTTGGTTTTATCTATATTGTGCATACCCAGTTCTGTTGCTAACTCTTTTTCATGTATTTTCATCATATGCAGAAAATTATAGTAAAAGAAGTTCAGAAAACAACTTACAAATTACTCAATAACTACAAATGGTACTTCCAACAGGAACTTAATCCATCCTAGCCTGTTCATAAAGATTTCTCTGGATAATGCCACCACTTGAGCACACATAAAAGATCATTCTGGATTAATATTTCTAGAACTTCACTCTTTTTGTCTAGCATGAAGATGCTATCAGCAGATGTAAAGTCATTCAGGATCTCTTACAAAAGCCCAACTAAACTTCTGGAAATCTTTGTGAATCAACTGTGAATATATGAACACACAGAGCTGCCTTCTAGTGAATCAGACCCTTGGTCCATCAAAATCAGTGTGATCTATTCAGACTGCCAGAAGCCCTCCAAGGTATTAAGCAGAAGTCTTTTACATTATCCACTACCTAATCCTTCCACCTGGTGATGCCAGGGATTGAATCTGGAACCTTCTGTAGCTGCAGCCCCTCCAAGGTATGATCTGTCTGGATGCAAAGTACACCTGTTTTTATAACCACACAAATCAGATTTGCATCCTATACCATAAACTGTGGTTTTCAAACATTTTAGCTTCAAGAAAACCTACTGTCTGCAGAGGAAAGTTCAGGACCTACCAAGTTCTTGAATACAAGTCAAGTGGAAGGCCCTCAGAGAAGGGGGAAGAGTCCTGCCAATCAGACTCCTGCCAATCAGGGCACCCTCTAGGGTAAACTTCAGCATAGCAGCTACAGAGGACTCCCAATTCTTGAACCCCACCAAATCCATGGACTCTGGAATGAATTCTTTTTATACCTGAGCCCCTCCTCTGTCAAGAGATTTCCCATAGTTAATGTCATGCCTGCCCCTGATGAAGCACCTGACAGCCAGGAGCACATGGAGTTGGCACCACAAGCCCCTGATGAAGCAGAGCCTTACAGCCAGGAACTGGCTCCTTTAGCAGAAGACTCTCTAACTCTTGAGGAGGATAGAGCCTCCCAAGAGACACCTGCGCCGGATCAGGCTCTGCTTACCTCACACAATTCACACACACACCCCCGACTCTCCGCCACCTGTGAACCGGCTCAGGAGTCAGCGAAGACAGGAGCTGAACGAGAGAAGGAAAGCTGCACGCATGTGTGGCAGATGCTCGTTCAGCCCTGAGTATTAGCAACAGCATGACCTTGCTCAGCAAGAGATAACAAGTTAATGAGCCAGCACGCTATATCAACAAACCTGCTGCTGGCAGAGATTTGTGCTGGCAACTTCAATTGACAGGTTCCTGCTCCGGACCCCTTGAAACCTTGTCGGTTTGCTACTCGGCTTTTGAACTTCAGCTCCTTGACACTCGGCATTGTTTGACCTTGACTTCGGCTCTGCGCTTCTCTGGCTTTGTTTGATTTATGGACCTTGACTTATGGTATGTTTGACGCTGGCTTTGTGAACTGATTTGGACTTGTTTGAACTGTGCTGCTTGACCTACTCGGCTGAAACTCGGACTGGCTTTGGACTTTGCTTGTTTGCCCCACGCTCCCTGGCCCTGCCGTGACAGTTAATCCTGCTTTGTGTGTGTAAAATGCCAGCAAGTCGCAGCTGACCCCAGCAAGGGGCTTTCAAAGCAAGCGAGAAGCACAAGCAGCCCCGTAGCTAGGGAATTTTTTGGGAGGGGGCCTTGGGGGGTCCACCTGCTAATTACATCAAAGGCTCCAGGGCAAGGGGGGTCTGCCTGGCATGCACCCACACAGCCCCCACTAGAGCCTTCCTCTGAGGTGAGCCAGAATCCCAATGTTAATAGACACTAAAAGGTCTAGAAAAGCTGCCATGTTTTTTTTAAAAAAGGAGTGCGGGGATCAAGCTTCCTCCCTCACACACACACACACACAGACCTTTATTGGCATTACTCCTCCCTCACTCCTTCCCTGAGCCAAGGAGCCTGGAGCAGAAAATCCAACAGGAGGAGTTAACTGCTGCAATCCAACCAATGTGTGTGTGACTCAGTTAACCACCGGTTGCTGCTGGGTCCTAAAGAGACTCATCTCATCACAGATGAGCTCAAATGGGGAGATGCCGGCTCAGATCGATCAGGGGGTGAGGGGGCCGGAGGGAGGGAGGGGGAGCTGAGGATCGGGCAAGGGCCCCACAAAAACAGTGGGGGTGGGCCCCGTGGGCCCCACGTTAGCTACGGTCCTGAGCACAGATGGTTTGCCACTGCTTTCCTCTGCAGAGTCTCCCTTGGTGGTCTCCCTCCTAAGAAGCTGCTTAGCTTCTGAGATCTGACAAGATTGGCCCATGCCATGCCACCTTCCCTAGTTAATTCCTAGGCCACAAGAAAGAAACCATCATTCGAATGTGAAACGCTTGCCTAGCAATACAGAACCTCCTCGTAAACCATATCCTGACTGCAGTGCTTCCAGAAGCAAGCAAGGGTACTGAGGAACATTTCACAACCTGCCAACGAATCCCAAGGTTCCACAGAACAAAATCTTACTGCTAACTGAAATATTGTTCTTAGCCCTTTTCACTTTCTTATGTGATTACTTTTTAATTTTGACACTCTAGCATAACACCAGAAATGTATCCATAGGAAACTGGCCTTAACAAACATTTTGGAAGTGAATTCCAGAGTGGTAGCTATGATACTCTGTTGCAGCCAAAAGATTCTTTGTTTTGGATTGAATGTTAGGGCAAATTCTAGATTATTTTAACTGACAGTTGATAGATCTTACACGACAGCACATTTACAAGAAACAGTCATATGATGTAACTGATTTTAATATAAAATATACATAAAGAAAGACACATTGCCTGATATCTTGATCTACCTTGACCGTGCAGAACACAAGGGTTTGGATCCAGACTAAGGTTTCTGTGGGTGCAAGAATTTCTGCTCACACAGAGCAATTCTCCTCCTCCTTCAGTAATCATAAATGCTCCCCCAATTCTGTTCTTAGAGGAGAGGGACCCCCTCTCCCTGAACAAGATTTCAGGGGGCATTTGGTCTGCTATAGGAGAGGGGGTGCAAGAAAATCTTTCTCTGTGATTGCCACAAAGAAGTCAACATTAAATGAGGCTAATAAAGATTAAAATAATTGGAGCAAGTTCAATAGGCCTACTTCTCAATGAGGTAAAGGAACCTGTGATCAAGCTGTACCAATTCAGCTACAGGTGTGGGATCTTATGACTGAATAATTCTCCAGAAGACAACCCCCACTCCCACATAGTAAACTAAATGTCAGGTAAAAGGGCTCTGGCCTAGTATTCTCCATTACATGTTAATTTGTTATGTGAAGAGATGGATGAATAGCAAGTATGTGAACTTCTTCAGCAGTTTGAAGTGGTACAGTCCTGAGCCTTTCGGGAGGGTGGGATATAAATAAAAATTTTTTAAAAAGTAAGTCTGCCACTTCAGTGAAAAACTGAAAGGGGTGATCATGTTTGCTGGACAGTTTAACTTTACTGGCAAAAAGGTGTATGTATTCACAGATGGTTGAACTTGCCTTTCCTTATCTTATCTTACCACAAGCTATCACTTCAGTGGCTTTTCTTTTAGTCAGACACCAATACCAGAAGCAAACCAGGAAAGGGAAAAAGTACTTGAACTGCTGTTGCAAATGAAGATAAGACAGGGGAGAGGTAGGATTCAATTCCCCTCACACATACATATGGTTTGCTTTAAAACTCACACACACACAGTTTTATATCAGTGGCAACAGATGTGGCTGTTTCCATAATGTGTACTTTGGCTTTCAGTGAAAAAGTTCATTTGCATATTTAACTGTATGCAACATAATGAGTAAATAATTATATAAATATGCTGGGATGCTCTGTCTCAGGCACTAATGCTGAGGTACTAGTACACTGGAATGTTAACCAGATATTTAATTTTATTTATTTTATTTCATTTGAGCTCCCTTTTGAAAAACCTGGGATTAAAACAAATAGGTTTAGATAAACCTAGAAAAAGCAAATTAATTTGGGTTTCTGTTTAGTTGCAATCTGGTTTCTGAGTTTTAAGCCCATGCGAATATCCTATTTCTCAAACTTATCTCTTAAAACCACAAGAATTTAAAAGAAATGCTAAAATTCTCTGGCTTCTGCAAGATTCACCGTATCTCATTTGATGCCAATTTTTATACCCATTTTAATGTGGTAGTTTCAGTCTGAAAACTCAAGAGCAAGAGGCGAGATTAAACAGATTTGTTTCCTGCTTTGCTCTGTCTTTCCCCATAATATGCAAATACAGAATAAATTATGCAAAATATAAATATTCACTTTATATATACCATTCATAGAAGATGAAGCAGAGTACTGGTAGCCATGATGTAATATTCAGATATACTGATGGGCAAATACAACTCCCCAGGGTCATTTTAGGTTGTGAAAATGGTGCACCTGGGTGGGACTGAGCCCCCTCTCCACATGCATCATTTCCCAGTCCAAATCTGCTCCCATATGCCTGAGAACCTAACTTTCAACTGGGTGTGCATCTGCTTGACAAGACCTGGAGAGGGCCTGATAATAGTGTAGTTAGGCCCTCATGTAGGAGTTAGTTCTGCTGCTTGAGATCTCTAAAATGCAGATGTCAACATTTAATTGTAGCATCGTAGACATGAAAATATATAGATGAGGCCATACTTCCTACAACTGAAATTAGGGTTGCCAAACCCCCTGGTTTGCCAGGGATCCCCCGTTTTGCCCCACCCCCAACACCCACAACCACCCATCTCTTTTCCTTTTCTTTCCCTTTAAGTGTGTGGAACCCGTGTTTCCTCCCAAGCCTGATCTCCGCAAGCTTGCAGGGAAATACCAGCATCGTGCTCTTAAAAGGGAAACGTGGCTGCTCTTAAAGGGGAAACGCCAGCTCCTACATTTAAAAGGGAAACGCCGGCTCCTTTAAGTGCAGGGAACTGCCGTTTCTGGAGATCTGGCGCACGGGCAGGTGGGGGGGCGGCGGACGTCCCCAATGTGACGTCATCACATTGGGGATGCCCCGCCCCCTCCAGGAACGCCCCCAAAGTTCCCCGCTGGGGGTGGAAGATGGACTTGGCAACCCTAACTAAAATGCAAAGCAACCCATAAGCACTTTGGGGTTGAGATCCATATTGGGTTTTAGTTTTCAGTTTAATAATTCAGTAACATAAACTGGTGTTTTGGGAATTGCAACAGAAAAAATTGTGGGTTTTTCACTCCTTCGTATTTAAATTAAAAAGTTACTGAATGAAGTGGCTATCAGTAATTCCCATCTAAATGAAACCACTTTTAAGACTGCATCTAAAAAAAAAAGAACATTACATATGTAAACTACACTCATGGTACATATGCAAGCTACTCTGTCTTTCAGCAGGCGTATGCTTTCTGGGTTAGAAAGAGCAGTTATCACTGAGTTCCCGTAAGAAGCACTATTATTACTTTCGTATGATTTATGGCTGAAAACAAAAAGATGGTGCAAAGATCCGGTGCCAAATTCCCAGATGGCAGATAACATCAGCCAAACTGTGAAAAATATGGAAGCATTGGTATATCTGTTTCATCAAAGAATTAAAGGGGGGGGAGGAAAGAGCAAGGGGAGAGTTCCAAAGACTGCTCAGGAAACTAGCCAGATAATTTTTTTTTACAGTCTCATAATTCTGAAGGAGCAGCAGCCAGGTTTGTAGCTATACACTGAAAACGTAACCCCAGGTCAAAACTAATGACAGGCGTGACCAAAAATTAGGGCAGACCTGGAGCTTAAATCACACAGCCAGGTGTTTCTCAGAGGGACTAAATGAGAAGTTCCTCAGCAGGGCAATGCTAATTTTCAAAAAAACTAAAACATAATGCATTCAAATATGGGACTGTGACAAATCATAATGATAAAGAATGATTGTCACAACATTACAGGTTTAAAAAATTTAAAACGTAGTTAAAAACACACACACACAATAAGGTATTTCCAGAGGAACAAAACCAAAAAAGGGTGTAATCTATTGAACTGGAGTTTATGATAATTTAAAAGAAAAAGAGAAGAAAAGTAGCCAGGAACCCATTTAGTATCTAGGCTATACCCACAGAATGCTAATATATTTTCCCCAAGATTTGAAGCTCATGTTTCTAAGCATGCCAAAGCGTACTGATCCACCACTGAAATGAGCAACAGCTGCAAATCTAAGGCTGGCAGAGCTGTAAACAACAACAGCAGAGTGTTTTTTTTATTACCTTCTTGTGATTCTTGTAAACATTTCTGTGGGCAAATCCCTTTCCGCAAAGCTTGCATTTATAGGGTTTATCTTCACTGTGTATTATGTTGTGTGCATTCACTTGATCAAGTCGTTTGAAGGACTTATTGCAAACCTCGCAGGTGTAGGGGCGTTTTTCTGCAGAAAATGAGTGGGGGGGACATTTAATCTACTGTTTATACAGGGGTAGAAGATGAAAGGCAGAGACAGCCATCTCCTTAGAAGAGAGTTCTGCAATGAAGTCAACCCAATCAAGATTAAACCAATTAAAAAGACATTGAATGCCCTTTATGTTACACAGTTAAGTCGCTTCATAAAAGATGAGACATGGCGCATCTCGAGAAATTGGCACGTTCTTTGCAACAACCACTGCTAAAACTAAACTCTGATTAATTAGCTTAAATCAAAAGAGAATGACTTCAAAGAGGCAAAGCCTGTTGCCAGACTACAAATGTGAAAGAGGGCATGACAGTTTAAATGTTTTAAAACTTAATTAACAATACACATAACATATTCTTTTTCCTTAAAACCCACACTTGGTATGCATGAGCTTTCATGTTACCGCTGCTGGATGAAGCCTAGCGCTACTTTGTAACATTGGTATTCTTATCTGAAATGTCAAAAGCCAGCTAAGGACTTCTAAGATGCAGCTTATTGTTTAAGCAAATGCATTTGTAGCGTGTATTGAAATGGAGACAGCAGATAAAAATAACACTGCTTGCACAGTTGGAAACCCATTTGATGCATTTGGAGAGAGAACGGGCAACCCTATGTTGACTGAATTGGTTGTAAGTTTGCTCTTCTCAATTATTATAGTCAAAACTGTGAAAATGCCAGATTTAAATGAACAGTAATAACCGGCAGGCCTAGAATACACCTATCTTGCAACTTCTCTACCCAATCCATGGAAATGCAGGGAGGATGAATGGTTGATGTGGTAAGATCTAGGATGCTTTGCTCAAGTTACTGCCTAAGGTGGGACAAGAGCTGCATTAGAGGGAATCTTCTTGCCGATATCTAGAGACCAAGGGACAATTTGACAATTTTATAACTGTTCTGGCTGGAGATCACAGTATCAATCCATGGAAAACCTCATCTGTACAGGCAACTTCACATCACTTACTTTGTTTCTTCTATACAACACTATGCAACTACAGTTTTGAAAAAGCAGTTTGGTTGGTTTGAAACAGCAGATCATAATGGAAGGAAAAGGCAGTGAAACCAAGGAACAGACAGAATAAGATGTGGGGAAGCAGAAGGCTGAACAACTAACCTGGAATATTGCAGATAGGAATGCACATCCTACTACTTTTAAAGGATTTGAATAACTGAGTTAGGCTGCAGTCCACAAACTTGTTAAATTGGAGGCCTTTGACCTATGCCAATGCCATCGTAGTAGCAACAGCAAGCAACAAACATGGAAGCAATGCAACAAGAACTACTTTACAATTGCAGTGCCTCCGTGATTCGTTTCAATAAAGTAGCCATCTTTACATTAATATACTAACTTAAACAGATTGTGGAATTGGCTCCCAAATAGCCTCATGGGAATCCATGGGGTTTTAGGGTTTTTTTTGTTATTTAGCCCCAAGCAAAAGAAATATCTATAAGAAAGCAATTGAAGGTAATATGTAAAACTTGATTTGATGGAAGGAAGCAATTTTACCTGAGTGAGTTATCATGTGGCGTTTTAGCTGGTTAGCTGAAATAAATTTCTTGTCACACTCCTGACACTCAAAGATCTCATGAACCTGCAATATGAGTATTTAATGTTAATTAAGTATGTGTCTTACACAAGATCACACATCTTAAGCTATAAAAGAACATCTTCAACACACTGTAATTATTCCTTATCTAAGAGTTATGCTAATATAGATATATTTCCTCCCTTAATTACCCCTTGCTTAACAGCCACATCTCCAAAATTAAAAGTTCATTATAGTGAGCAAAAATTGCCACAGATTTCCCAATTCATAGTCCACTTATTTTAATAGTAACATTAACAGAATTACACTGAAGTAGATGGTTTGGTGACCTCCAAATCCCTGTCAACAAATACAAGCTACATAAATATGTAATTTTGACATAGATTTAATATTATATATTTGTACACCCTTTATGCTAAAGGAATGCTTTGTTGATCACCAGCTCATATACAAACATTTCAAAGAACAAAAGCAAACCCTGAAAAATACACATTTACCATGTAAATAATGTACTGTGACTTCTGCAACTTATATGAATACAGAGTAGTGCACTCTACATCATTTTTACTGACTACTACAAACATTTCCAAAACTGCATTTATTTTTCAAAGTGTATGCTATATTGGGTGTTTGCTTTGTCATTGGTAGAGTAGCATACCTTTAGGTACTATTTACATTAATAATAACAAATATAAAATAATCTTTTTTACTTTGATAACCACAAC
Organism: Gekko japonicus; assembly: GCF_001447785.1. Classification (NCBI taxonomy): domain Eukaryota; kingdom Metazoa; phylum Chordata; class Lepidosauria; order Squamata; family Gekkonidae; genus Gekko; species Gekko japonicus. The sequence continues at coordinate 187,872 of NW_015169799.1, read as the reverse complement.
TAGTACATAGGTGGACAGTATTTTGTAGATATTTTCTTTATATGAAGCAGAAAGAAAGTTTTAAGAACTGCAACCAGCTTCCAGAGAAAAGGATAGTAAGCACTAGAGGAATATTTGGGTAAGAATCTAGAGACATCCCATATGAAGAGGTGGTATAACAATTCACCAAGACCAAGCAGGCTTTCTTCCAAAAAGACAACTTAGAAACAATGTATGAACTATACTACATGTAATAGAATATTTTGAAGTCCACCCGGAGAAACAGATCGCCTTAATTTTCCTAGATGCCGAAAAAGCGTTTGACAATGTCAGCTGGAACTTCATGTTGGAACAACTAGTAAACTCACAATGTGGCAAAGAATTTTACACAATGGTTAGAGCAATCTATACCAAACAACAAACAAGGGTTCTTGTTAATGGAGATTTATCACAAAACATTGAGATACAAAAAGGAACCAGACAAGGATGCCCACTTTCACCACTACTGTTTATATTTGCTCTGGAAATACTGAATGATATGATCAGAGATGTACAAATTAGAGGACTTGAAATAAAAGAATATAAGCTTCAAGCCTTCGCAGATGGTATTTATTTTAGAGAATCCACTGAACTCTATTATACAATTAATAAGAACTTTGCAGGAGTATGGACAGGTTGCTGGACTAAAAATCAATGTTAACAGAATAAAAATATTAGTAAAAAATATTACTAAAGATCAAACCCAACAGTTACAAGAACTATCAGGCCTGGAAGTTTTAAAAAAGGTGAAATGTTTAGGAATACATATAACAAATAGATGTAGTTCCTTGGTGAAAGATAACTATATAGAACTCATAATGGAAATTAAGAAGGATTTGGAAAGAAGGAAAAATCTATAAATATCATTGATGGGAAGAATAACTACAATAAAAATGAATACATTATCAAGATTGATCTTCTTATTTCAAACAACTTCCATCCTTCAAAATCAAAAATATTTTAAAGAACTTGAAACATTGATGACACAATTTATATGGCAACAAGAAACCAAGAATAAAACGTAAAGCTTTACAAGACGCAAATGAAAGAGCTGGATTCACATTTCACATTGGCTTTTGTATTACAGAGCAGCAGCATTGACGTGGTTAAAAGAATGGATTACATTAGAAAATACTAGACTATTAATGTTAGAGGGCTATGAACTTTTACTAGGTTGGCACGCATTTATATGGTATGGAATAGTGGATACTCACAAATACTTTAAGCGACACCTTATTAGGAATTCCCTATTGAAGGTATGGGAAGAAGTTAAAAGACTGTTTTATACCAAGATACCAAAAAGGGTTTCACCATTCAAAGCCTTCACAAATCCAAATTAATTTCAAAAAAATGGTTTAATAAAACATGAAGACTTGTTGGGCAACAAAGACAAACTAAAACCAATAGAAAACATTAAAAAACAAGAATCCAACCTAACTTGGTGGGAAAGAGTACAAATAGAATCAAAATATGCCAAGGATAGGCTAACAGGTTTTTATACAAAAATAACAGATATGGATAAGATATTGATGTATACTGATGAGAAATTGATTAAAAACTGTATGTATTAATGTTAAAAAATAAGACACAAGATGAAGTAGTCAAAAATTTCATGGTTAAATGGGCACAAAACTTATGTCATAAAATTGATTTGAACCAATGGTCACAGGTATGGGGGAAAATGTAAAGATTACTAAAGCAACTTCATATAAAGAAAATATTTATAAAATGTTTTATAGATGGTATATCACTCGAAATATATATTTTTACCCTAACTTATCAAATGATTGTTGGAAATGTCAAAAAAAGTTGGTTCTTTCTTTTATATGTGGTTGACGTGTGACAGAGTAAAAAAATACTGGTCTTGGATTCATGAAATATTACAAAAATGTTAAAGAGTACTGAGATGAGGTAACATCTAGAGAAGAAATCATAAATAAATTGCTTGAGACTGCAGAAATGGACAAATTAACTTTATTGTTGAGAGGACAAACTGAAGCAAGCTTTGAAAATACATGGACAACATTTTACAAATGGATTGAAGACTACAATAAATAAAATATATTGACATACAACTAACTTAGATGGAATAAAAACTTTATTTTTAATTATATGCACAGACATACAAAAATACAAGGTGGAACATAGAAAATAAATAACTAAATATTGTATGAGGTATTTAAACAGACAATTCAATGATGAAGTCTCTAGATGTAACCCCCCCATTTATGTATATATGTTTGTGTTATGTTTATCATTTATAAAAATAAAAAAAAATTATTTAAAAAATGAAGAGGTAGTATAGAGATTCACTAGCAGAAAGACCTATATGGCTCATTTATGAAATCTGAGAGACTAAGAAAGCAGCAAAATGTAAAATAAGTAGGGAATAAGAATGCTGAGCAACTAAGCCCAGCTGAAAGAACTCAGCAACCCTGTGGCAGGAACTGACCCCATAGTCATTATATACGTAAAGAATAAATTTACTTTTTCATATGATGCTTCTTCTGGTGAAAGCTGATGAACACTCTTTGAAAAATGACACTTTTGCATTTGTATTTTATACAACACACATACATCAAATCTCTCTGCAACAACCAGAGCACATAATTCTAACAGTGCAATCCTATGCAGAGTTACTCCAGTATAAACCCATTCAGAGTAATTATTTTATATTACTCTGGGATCTATACCCCTAGACAGAGATGTCTCAGACACTAATTAGTCTGTATTTCTTGTGCCTAACCAAGGCTGTCTCATCTGAAATGAACATTTTTCTTCATTTTTCAAAAGTGACGATCTCAGAAATCTTAATTTAACTTATTATATAGGGCAAAAGTGCATTTTCAAAACTTTTCAAAGGTGAACTTGGCAAAAAGTGCATATAAAATACAACTTAATAAGGGTAATTTGGCATAATTTCTAAACACCAAATGAACAAGTTGAGGTAAAAAACAATGTATACTTTACAAAGCTGAGCCCTGCCCACAGTCTTGAAGTCTAAGATGTCAATTTATTTTCAGCTTTACTAAAATAATGACCTTACTAAAATAATGACTGACAGCCATCTTTTTCAACTCTATTTTACTTACAGCCAAATTCCATAATACATCTGTTCCCAGTGTAGACGTCTGACCACAGGTGTGTGGGGATTGTCCCAACACCATTTGCTTTCCCTGCAGCCATGAGGCATCTGTAGGGAACTTACTTGCCAAAGAGCTGGAGGGCAGAATTAGGACTAGGATCTTAGCACCCTGAGAAGAGGGGCTTCAGCCTTCCCCCCAGTGCCATTTCTCTAAGCTGAAAGAGTCTCTGGAATGCTTTTTTCCACACTGCAGGGTTGCATGTGCAGTATTCAGTGCATGTGGAGCCCCACAACAGGGGAGATGCTACCCCAGAGCCATTTTGGGTGGGAAAAACAGCCCAATGGGGATGGCTGGAACCCTTCTCACCCCGCCTCAATCTTAAACATTATCTAGTGCTTGGGGAAGTAAGTTTCCTGCCACTGCCATATGACTGAGAGAAAGAAGGTTGGGTCACAGAACGCCACCTGACTCACTCATGGCCAAACATATCCTGTAGTTTTGTCCCCTAGTTTGGGGTGGGTTTTTTTTACATTTATATACTGCATCCTCTCCTGTACAGTCTCAGAGTGGTTCTCCTGTTGTGATGGACAGAAGATTCTGCCCTCTTTTCTCTCCCCATTCAGTGAGGACCAACTAGATCTGAAAGGCTGAATGGAATGCTAAAGTGAGAAAACAAAACCCTGAAGAGTTTAACAGTCACCAACTAATGGACAAAAAGGGGAGTTGGGATTTATAAGGATAATGGATAGGAGATATCCTGAACTAGGCAGGGAGTCCACTAGGAACTGTAGTGTAGGGTTTGGGTGTCATTCCTTGATAAAAACATTGACTTGCCCCAATGATACAGATTAAAAAAGCTAGTACACCATCTTTTGAACACTACGGGGTTCAAATATATTTTCTCCTTTAGTCAGTTGATCCCATGAAGGACCAACCTAGCTAAAACTTGTATTGGAAAGAATTAGACAAAAAATAAAATACCTGTGAATCAGGGCTGCAACACCATGGAGTTCTTGTATTCAACAGAAAGGTCACCCTCCCTGCCCCACAGCTGGGATTAGCCCTCTTAAGGGTAAAAAATGAGAGATACAATATGGAGCCTGTCTTTTCCCCTTCTGCTTAATCCTAATTTAATTTTTGTTCTCTGGAGACACCCTCCTAGGTTACACAGAGAAGGTAAGGAAACCAACATAAATTGTGACAAACTAGGATTCAAGTGACTGTGAGCCAAATTCTCATTTCACAACCTAACCATATTTAAAATAAGCCATGGTTTTATGTTATGTCTGCACTGGACCACTACACAAGCCTGTTTTAGAAACCTGAATGTGAGATCAATGAAGCCATCATGATCAAGGATAGCATGATCAAGGATAGCACCATTTTATATATTTAATCACATCACTTGAGGAACAACAAGGTGTTTTCTATATCGTGTGTGTAAAGTGCTGTCAAGTTGCAATCAATTTATGGTTACCCCAGCAAGGGGCTTTCTAGGTAAGTAAGGAGCAGATGTGGTGTGCCATTGACTTCCTCTGAAAGGTCTTCCTTGGTGGTCTCCCTTCCAATACCGACCCTGTTTAGCTTCCGAGATCTGATGAGATTAGACTACACCATGCCACATTCCCTCTTTTTTTTCTATATTACACTACGAAAAAAAAATATCCTCCCTGGTAATAAGTCACAGCAATATCATGATGCTCTTTGTAATTCGGCATAACCATAGGGATCAACAACAGAAACACCCTCTTGAACAATTTCATAGACATGTTTAGAGATAGGCTCAGATTGGGACTTCCTGGCAGGCACTAACGGTTTTAAAGTCCATAAACCTCCCTGATTGTTCTTCCTTAGACCTTAGTTAATACTATAAGCTCTTAAAGAGATTCACTAATCCAAGCAATGTGATCTGGCCTTTCAAACTTTTCATGCAATTCTAAATAGCTAGCTAGTCCTGAGTTTTGTGCAGGAATTAGCTTTAAAAATATAGGTCTCTGGTGTTTTTTACCCTCCTAAAAATGTGCCAGGGCTGGGACAAGTCCTTGGCTTCCATAAGAATTTTAATACAATAATAAAAGTTTAAAGGAGTTCCTTCATGCAAACTCTGAAAGTTTACAGGCAAGCAAAGGCATACCTTACAATGCTTGCATCCCAGAGAATAAATGAATCCCTGTGACTGATGTATTATCTTCACATTATAGATTTACCATGTGCAAACAGAGGCATGAACATGGCCTACTTATATCAGAACATTAAAAAGAAAACCTTCATTCTGTTCCCTGTATGCTGAAGGAGCATAGCTTTTACAACTGGTTATGGAATACCACCAATCTGAGTAAAAGAATCTGCTGACAAATGATACATCTCCACCCCAAACTTTGAAACAAGTAGTGAACACCAAGACCGAATGAAACCAGAAATACAATAGTACCACTGCTGGGCCGGGAGGATTAGCAAACTGAAGCACTCGTAATAATTGTTTCAATTATCATTTCAATTCGCTAATCTTATCCGATTGCAGGGTGGCACTCTCAGAAGACTTTGCTTAGATGAGTGAAGCTATTGAGGTGCAGCATAGCAAGTATCTTGAACTGAACCCAGCAGCTGATAGGTAACCAATGGAGTGAGAGTACATAATGGTGCCTAGCTCCTGACAGTAACCAAACTGTAGCATTCTGTACTAACTAGAGTTTCCAAATTGACTTCAAAGGCAGATTCATGTACAGTGTATTGCAATAGTCTAACCTCGAGGTCACTGTGGCATAGATGTACACAGACAGATGGGCCAAGTCAAGGTAGGGAACCATCTTCTGGCCTAAATAAAGATGGAAGAAAGCATTTTTTGCAGCTGCATTAACTTGCTAGATACAGCTGACCTGTTATGAAGGAGGAGGAGGAGGAGGAGGAGGAGACTGAATTTATACCCCGCCCTTCACTACCCGAAGGAGTCTCAGAGCACCTTACAATCTCCTTTCCCTTCCCCTCCACAAAACAGACCCCCTGTAAGGTAGGTGGGGCTGAGAGAGCTCTGAGAGAAGTGCTCATGACAGAACAGCTCTGAAAGAACTTGTAACTCACCCAAGGTCACACCGGCAGTTGCATGTGGAGGAGTGGGGAATCAAATCCAGTTCTCCCAGATTAGAGTCCATACTCCTAACCACTACACCAAACTGGCTCTCGATTCTGATTAAACATTTCTGTTTTGCACTTTCTGCAAAATGATAGTATGGTGGAAGCCCTTCTGACCTTCTCAGGCAGGCTATTCCATAAGGTTGGGAGCACATGAGCAAACATAAGAAGCCAACAGCAGACTGAGAGACCTTCACTCCGCCATTTGCACATATCTGAAAGAGAGCTTTTTGAACCATGGAAGAGAAAGGAAAAAATTAAGTTTTTAGCAATTTCTCTACAGTTAAAGATTACAGAATTTAGGAAGAATGAACCTCTCTCAATAGTGGCAGAGAGAGAACTGACAGATGGGTGCTCGTCTTTTCCCCTTTATTGCCTAAAAAGTGTGGGAAAGTGATGAGAAGAGGGATAAGCACATTGTAGGCAATTCAAGGAACTTTAGGCTGCAGTCACACAGGAGGTTTGGTGCGGTCCTGGTGCACCTCTAATAGGACCGGTTTAAACTGCTGCTGGAAGGGGTAACCAGACAGCACTCCCTAAAGTCTGCCGATCCTGCTCTGCAGCATCCATATTACCACTTCACATTCACATATACACTTGTGTGCAAAGCTCTACAGAGCAAAACAACAACAACCCACGACTGGAATGGAAGTGACTTTTCACACTTCCCATCTGGCATCTGTTCCAGGCAGGGGAGTTCAAGACATCCAGAAAACTGGAGTCGAAATGCAGGCATCCATAAAGACTGGATTTTCCCGGTGCCTAAATACTCTGGTTCCAACGCATGGCAATGTGGGGTGACAATGACTGGGCCACAGAAGGCTGATGTTGTTGAGTGATCGTGTTCTTTAAATCCACACACCTATACTTCTGAAAACTCCTCGTGTGACCACAGCCTTAGACTCTCTACGGCAGATGTATGGAGGCACTGCACAGAGACAATGATGATGAACTAATTAAAGAACAGCTGCTAAAAAAACTTTGTGAGATTTACCTATGAAATATACTGGGTTCGAGACACGTGTAGTGATCAGCTCATAGTTTATTAAGTGGTTTCAGCAGAACATAAGACAACCCTAGCAGGGCGGAAACCTTGCTTATAAGCCTGTAGTTTGACACACCCATCACACACCCACTCCCAACAATAGGCTATTTACACAACATTGCATCCTAATTGGTGGCTGCCAGGATCCTGATGGTTTATTGTATTTCCTCCCCAAGCTCACCCTGTCTCTGGCAGCATCGTGTTGCAAGACAACAGGCTCAGTACATAATCCCCCCTAAGTTCCAAACCCCCTAACTGACATAGTCCTCAAGGTACGCTGGCTTGTGCCACTCTCTCTGCGAGTGCCGGGGCTCCTGCGGTGGTGGCGCCGGTACCCGGACCAAGCTCGGTGAAGGGAGGACCTCTCTGGAGTCCTGCGGGGCTGGACCTGAGGCCGGAGTTTCCGTCGCAGCTTGTGCGGGGGTCTCCGCTACATGGCACTCCGGCGGCACGCTGTTGTGAGGGGGGGCTTGCTCTCCATCGGAGGTGATGCAGGTTCTGGGCTGGCCTCCTCCTCCTCGGCAGTGGGCAGGCTGGGCTCCTCTGGCAGCAGGCGGCGGCGCGGCTGGTCAATGTGTCTTCATAAAAGCTGGCCCCATTCTGCAGAAACCTCATATGATGGATTCGGTTACTTGGGTCACCCTCGCCGGTACCCATGCCGGACCACTGACATAGTTCTGTACAAAGATGGGGTCACCTGGGAAAAACCCACGAGGGGCCTCCTGACTCACCGGGGATGGGTATGCCTCCGGGGTGTAGGTGGTCCAGCCTCATCATGGGGCGGCGGCCCATCAAGAGTTCAGTGGTGTCATGCCTGCCCCTGCTGGTGTCATGCCTGCCTTTGCTGATGCCCCTGAACAGGCTCCTGAGGACCCTGAACAGGCTCCTGAGGACAGTACTGCAGCAGAAAGGCAAAGACTGGATCCTGTAGCTGAAAGCTATCTAAGTGGTGAGGAGGATAGAGCCTCCCAGGGAACACCTGCAAGGGATCAGTCTCTGCTGCAGCCCAGTAATTCATCATCAGACTCGCCTCCACCTGTAACCAGGCTCAGGAATGTAAGAAGACAACAGCTGAGAGAGCGAAGGCAGAATGCACGCATGCGTGCCAGAAGATCTCTTAGCCCTGATTACTGACAGGATCCTGTCCTCACTCCTGGCTAGCTAATGAGTTGATTAGCTAGCACTGTATATATGCAAGTCTGTTGCCAGCAGTCATTTGTGCTGGCAAACGTCGTTTGTTCAGGACCTGAATCCTTGCATCTCTGCTCCAGACCTTGTGGAATTCTTCTCGGCTTGATCCTCGGCTTTTGACCTTTGGCTTTGTTGACCCTGCGTTCATCTCTGACTCCTCTGGTATTGTTGTGATTTATGGACTTGAAACTTTGGTATGTCTGACCCTGCTTTTGGACTGTGATTTAAACCTGCTTGAACCTTGCTACCTGATTTGCCCGGCTTGACCTCGGACTGTTCCTGGACTTTTGCTTGCTTGTGTCATGCCCCCTGGTCCTGCCGTGACAAGTGGGGCTGCGGCCCATGGATGTGTTCGGGGTCATTTTGTGGCCGAACAGGAAGATATCTAGCCGGCGGTTCCAGTCTCTGTGGGTGAGCCTTCTAAGGGCATCCTTGGTGGTTCACACCATTCTTTCGACTTGGCCATTGGTCACTGGGTGGAAGGGAGCAGACCACACATGTCGGATAAGGTCCTGCTCCATGAACTCATGGAACTCCCCGGAGGTGAAGGCTGTGCCGTTGTTCGTTACCACCGTGTCCGGTAGGCTGTGTGTGCTGAAGGTGTGCCTCAGAGCCCGGATACCAGCCCGGAATAAGGTGGAAGCAACTGGCACGACTTCCAACCATTTGGTATAAGAGTCCACTAGGATAAAGAATAGTTGCCCCTGGAACAGGCCGGCGAAGTCCAAATGTAGCCGAGCCCATGGTTTGTGGGTGGATTCCCACTGATACACAGGGGTCTTCGGGGGTTCGGGACATTCTCCTGGTATGTGTGGCAATGCTGGACCCAGGCCTCGATTTCACTGTCCATCCCTGGCCACCACACATAGCTTCTGGCCAGTGCCTTCATCTTCACGATCCCTGGGTGGAACTTGTGCAGGGCTCCTAACACCCCTTTTCACAGCGGCGGGGAAACCACCACCCGACTTCCCTAGAGGAGACACCCCTTGTGTGCTGACAGTTTGTCTTTGCAGGATGAGAATGCCGTGAATTCAGAGTCCACCCAACCCGTGGGCCATCTCCTCCCCACCCAGTCAAGAACGCAGGAGAGGAGACGATCTCTGGTGGTGTGGCGGACAACATCCGCAGCATGCAGAGGCCAGTCCGGCAGGTCCTCCATTAGCAGGATTTGGTGCGCCGGGGCTGAGTCGACCAAGCTGAGCAGGAGGCAGCTCAGAGCATCCGCATGGCCCATGGACTTCCCCGGCCTGTATTGTAGGGCATATTGGTACCCTCCCAGAAAGATGGACCAGTGGAGGACCCGGGGTGACAACATCTGTGGCATTTGACAGTCGGGGGCGAGAAGACCAAGCAGGGGCTTGTGATCATTCGCGGTGGTGAATGGACGGCCATACAGGTAGTCATGGAACGTTTTTACGCTAGTCATGGTTGTGAGGGCCTCCTTGTCGATCTGGGCATAGTTCCGCTCCACCGATGACAGTGTCAGGGAGTAGTAGGCCACCGGCACCTCCTGCCCATCTGGCAACCAATGGCCCAGGACTGCGCCGACACCATAGGGAGAAGCATTGCACGCCAATACGACCGGCAATGTCTCATCAAAGTGAGCGAGAACATCGTTGGGTGTGAGGAGCTCCTTTACTGCCTGAAATGCAGCGACCTGCTGCTGGCCTCACACCCACAACCGGTGCAGGTCGGCCACAAAGTCGACAGCCATCTTGTTAGCCCTAACCCTAGCAGGGCCGAAACACTGCTTATAAGCCCGTAGATCAACACACCCATCACACACCCACTCCCGACAATAGGCTATTTACACAACATTGCATTCTAACTGGTGGCTGCCTGGATCCTGATCATCTATTGTATTTCCTCCCCAAGCCCACCCTGTCTCTGGCAGCATCGTGTTGCAAGGCAACAGGCTCAGTACATAACAACCTAGTTATCAAATTATTCTTGGGAGATTTTGATATAACGGATTCTGATCATATCCACAGATTATGGTTGCAGAGTGGATATTTATAAGAAACCAAAATACTGACCATAGCAAAGAACTACAAAATAGTTTAAATGTTATTTTGGATTTGGAACATTTATGAAAATAAATAATCAGAATCCAAGCAGACTACTATCTTTGTGAGCATGAGAAAGGCTGTCCAAATAGTGTTTTTGCTACAGTGGCTCTAGTGACCACACTTTATGGCCTTACATCTTAACAAAGCCAAAGCCTGCTGTGGGTTAGCCTTTATTTTACTGACCTTACGATGCTCTTGAAGATTTGCTGTTGAAGAACACCTCTTGCTACACACTGAGCACATCAGCCTCTTCCTAGAGTTTCCTAAAACAGAAACAAAATACCACCAACAGCTTTAATAAAGTACAAAGAAAAAGAGGCCAAGTGTTTTTACTGCTCGTGCCATTTTTCACAGGCCTTCTGACAGGCACAAGAATTTTATGCCTTTACCCACCTCTGAGCTATTGAGTTACAAGAGAGCTCTGTGGGTGCCCTGCTTAAGAAGTTGCCAGTGGAATGTAGGCCAAAAATGTTTAAGAAAAAATTTACCCAACAAAATGGCTCCTTTAACACAACCAGTACAGGGTTTACCACAGACAATTAGATACATCCACTCTGAAATGTGTTACTTATTTCTTTATTAACTGATTATTCTCTAGGAAATTCTGTTTGTGCAGAAACAGCAAGGCGTAAATCCACTGCCCAGCAGATTGTATCACTTTTGCCCTACAGCTTTCTATGTGAAATGTAGTCAAATTCTATTATTTATCATGTTTTGATCTTGCCTATTCTTTAAGTAACTCAGAAAAGTAGAAACGGCTCTATTTTTCTTCATTTATCCTTATAACAACATTGCTCAATTGGTTAGGCAGAAAAAGAGAGACAACTGTGCATGTGTGTGACTGGCCCGTAACAGATGACACAATGACATTTATGAGTGAATGGGAATCTGAACCAAAGTCTCCCAAACCTAGTCCAGCAGGTTAATCCCTGCACTGCACTGGATCTCTATTCGGATATTTCTGTGCCATGGGCATGTATATATCTTTCTGTACATCTATCTGAGGTTATTAAGATAGTGCCAGGTGGGCAGCCGTGTTCGCCAGCAGTAGAAGAGCAAGAATCAAGCCCAGTCGTACCTTAGAGACCAACAAGATTTCCAGGGTAGAAGCTTTTGAGAGTCAAAGCTCCCTTTATCAGATACCCAACCAATATCTGACTCAGGGAGTTTTGACTCTCAAAAGTGTATACCCTGGAAATATTGTTGGCATTGAAAGAGCTACTGGATCGCATCTTGCTGTCCCAGTTCATAAACCCCTGATCTCTAACCATCTGAAAAGGGGGAAAAAATGATACAAGTATAATGAACAGGGGATAAACCGATGCAAACATACGTCAAGACATTTCTGTGCAACTGCACTATAACAATTGTGTCATGCCTTACATTTTGAGTTATTTCCTGGTACAACAGGTAATTTTAGCAGTACTGTGAATGCAAGTTTGAGTAAGAACTGGATCAGCCAGGTTTCCTAACCAAAAGCTCTAAACAGCTTGTAGAGCAGATCTGTGCTGCTAGGATCACTATTTTTTACAATGGGAACCATAAGCATGAAATTCCAAATAACAATAATCTCTCTAATGCACTGCTTTCACCCTTCCTTAAGAGCTCAGTGAGCATCTATAGCTCTCTCCCTCATTTTACCCTCCCGTTAATCCTGTGGGGTAGGGTAGATTGAGAGAGGATGACTGGCCTAGGGCTACCTAATGAGCTTCAAAGCAGTCTGGGGATTTGAACTCTGGACCCAAGGCTGAAACCACTCTACTCCACTGCACTGGCTCCAGGACAATGGGCATGGTAAAGCAGTGAATGGAGTAAAGTGACAATGGAAGCAGAAGCTGCAGCTGTACCGAGGGAAGGGAATCCTCCAGGTACAGAAGTCTGTAGATCCAAACTCCTTCCTGTATGGAAGACTTCTGAAAGCATTTAACTCTCTGTATGATGAACCAGACAGTGTATTAAGGATACAATGAATTTATATTTCATGGCTATATTGAATTGGTCTCAGAAGTAATGAGTGGTCCTTAGGAATTTCAACCAAAAAAATCAAACGAGATTTAAGGGGTCTCAAAAATCTATGAGATATTTCCATCCACCCATTTTGCAAATGGAACATCAATGATAAATCTAAAAGGACAATTCTTGCCATATTTTAGTCGCTGCCTCAACTACAATTTCTGCAGTGAAAGTAAGGCCACACTGTTCTCTCCTGCCAGGTCTCCAGAAAGAAACAGAACCTGATTAACATTTTCATAACTGAATATAAAGCAACCAGTATCTCTAATAAAAATTTGATCTGTCATGTAAAATTATGCACTCACCTAAAGGTCATATACCAGATGTATTTTCCTTCTTTTTTCTCAGTTGGTTTAAAAGTGACAGAGAATACAATTAGGTTGTCTATTATTTACCATGGTTTTAAGTTCCCCTTACTATTCTATTAATCTGTTTCATTACACGGAAAGACTGCTACAATCCTACTTTGTTTATAACCAAAGGCCCATGTGACATATAGCCTGACATAGATGGAAATATTTACATATTATTTGTAAGGCAAAAAATGTTGCACAGCAGGAAGTTTAGAGATTTATTATTATTATTTTTTAAAAAAACTTCCATACCAGATGGCCTCTACATCCCAAATACTTTAAACCCGAAGTGTCATGGCCCAGAATGCAGACACTTCTACATCAGAAGTGATGCCTTTGAGAACAAAGAGAATATCTGCAGACATCTCAGGCGGTACCAAGAGTGCACCTCTTGCAGTGATTCCTAAGGATAACAAAGGGCTTTTGCTACCCCTTGACTCCAATAATATTTCCTGGCCAGCATACTTGACTTCAAGAAATTCCATGAGTTGTGAGCATTCTGCCTTCACAACCACACCAGTCCTAGAGGCTGAAGGAATTATATTTGTCTCACTAGAAAGTGCACCTCAGAATAAGAACCCTGGTTACTGAAAGTTAATCTTCTCCATGGAAGCAATGTCTAGAACACAAACCTCCTATACTAATAATTCAGCGGCCCTTTGTAGGCCTCAGGAATAACACAGGGTTACTTAGTCTAGGCCTTGCTGGTTACCTTTAATCTTGCCTCCCAGTTCCACAGATCAGAATCAATAGATTCTGAAAATGAACAAACACATGTTCTTCACGTGTCTGACTGCAACCCATCCATAGCTGAAACAGCCCTACTGATCTTCCACCATCAGTCCCTGTGCCACTAGGCATTGGCTGTTCTGCAGATTTCAATCACCAACAAGAGCCAAATTGCTTCATTTCTTTAGCTTCTGAGTGTTTTCATGTATTCATTTAATTTTCCTTTCATACAAACACAAGCAGCACAGCAAAACTTCTTCTAAGCTGAATTTGAAGTGTTTTCTTTGCCCTTTAATGTAATTAATTGCCATAAATGTTTCCACATATCTCATTAAGCGTCAAGTTGTGATGCTCTGCCAGCATACTTCTGAATTGTGCCTTAAAATTCTTCCAAGAATCAGCCACAAAATTGTCCAAAATATGTGTTTTTGTGCGTCTAAAATGTCAAAAGGAAGCAATGTAAACACCTAAAAAAAATATGCTCCTCTTATCAAAATTCTTTGCTGCTTCTCTCAAAATTCCAATTCACTTAAAAAAATTTCTTTGGTTAAAATCTGGCAGCAGCTGTAGTCAAATGATAGCATAAAACACATGCATTGTGGGAAAGGTCCAGTTCCAGATTTGCATCTCACTACTGTGACTTAATCATGAATACTTTAGCTTTTTTCTTCTCAACAGCCTCTGAATGGCTATTGACAAAATAGGAGTACTGTATATTGAAACCCAGAATTGCTTTGTTGGAACTACTGGATGTCTCTGAGAACTTCACAAGCAGGACTTGATGGTGATTATACTCCCCTGTTGTTTGGTCCTGATGAAATGGTAACCAGATGTACTGTGCAATGCTAACAGAGTCACACCACCCTGAGTACACAGTAGAGGAGATCATTTCCATAGCAGAACTTGCTAAAACTGGGGATTCCGAAAATGCAAGGTAAGAAGGAGAAAACTTCAGGTTTGTGCCTGGTGAGGAAAAATCTACTGCAGAAAATGTCACATAACATGCAGTTTTTAAAACGTCAAAGTGGGGAATTTCACTACTGCGGAAATAGCTGGAGAGTGGCCTTGAGTGCGCTTGCCATGCTTCTGTATGATCACCAACTCATCAACACAAAGTCTATGCACAGAAGAAAAGGAACTCTGCTTTCCAAACATTCCTGATCATGGGGTGAGAGATACTTCCTCCACACATAAGCACAATGCTGACAGGCCAGAGAGTGCACAGAGGTGAGTGGAGTAAAACCAGGACACTTATGCCCACTCTCCCTCCTTGTGCAATAACTGAATGCAGAGAGGGGACATGTGCTCAGAGATACCTTCTAAGCCCACTGACTTCAATAAAGGGTGTAACTCTGCTTATCACTGCACTGATAAATGAAGCTTCTACTTTAACTCTCACATGTAATAGCCACTGATACATCAACCTCTCTATGAATTTACCTAAGAAAAAGTTAACCCTGGAAAGCTGCCCCCAACCAACAAGAACTTCATTATTCCCCTTACCGGTGTGAACATTTTCCTTGTGCTTCTTCAGGGCATCCTTACTCTTGAACCTCTTCCCACAGCTATCAGCCTTGCATACGAACCTGGCATCTCCTCGGCACGCTTCTTTGTGCTGCTCATAGCTGATGTTGGATAGTTGGAGAAGGGAAAATAATACATCAAGAAATAGCTAGTAAACATCAGCTGCTTGGCAGGCATTTTGAGTGCACTTAACGCATGCTTCTGGGGTCGCTTCTGGGGTCGCTTCATGCATAGCTTACAGCAGGTAGAAATAAAAGCATTTCTCATCTTGCACACTGAGGGGTCGCAATGGAAAATAAAACTTGAAAGCAAGCAAGCATGCAAAGGAGGCCAGCAGCAGGACGAGAGTAGTCCAATAATTCTGACTTGGAACCTCGATTCTGAGCTGAAGGGTGTACTGCAAACGGAACACTGAAAACTTCTCAGATGTTCACCCGGATCGACATTTTCTGTGCACTGAAGAACGCTTTTGGCAAAAGACAGGAGAAAATATAAGACAAATGTTATCCATTTGATTTTCAGGATTTGGCTGTCCTCCTGCAAACACTGATGCATTCAGATAGTTTCAGAGGGTAATTCCCTTCTGTAGAACACCTAGATTTTGGTCAGTGGCGCCTTAGAGATCAACAAGATTTTAGGGATCTTTTTGTAGCAGGAACTCCTTTGCATATTAGGCGACACACCCCTAATGTAGCCAATCCTCCAACAGCTTACAGTAGCCCCTGTAAGAAGAGCTCTGTAAGCTCTTAGAGGATTGGGTACATTAGGGGTGTGTCGCCTAATATGCAAAGGAGTTCCTGCTACATCTGACAAAGGGAGGGAGCTTTGACTCTCAGAAGCTTATACTCCAAAAATCTTGTTGGTCTCTAACGTGCTACTGGACACAAATCTAGCTGATTAATTCAGAATGTATTTTTTGAAGAACAGAAGATTTGCCTCATCTAGGGCTGCCATAAGGCATTCTGCAAATCTGTCTGGGAGCTGTACTCTGTCATCCCATAAGAAATCACAAAGGATCCTGGAATCAAACTGAACACTATTCTTTTTGTGCCTTCCCACCTAAGCACACGTGATTTGCTTGAACAGCAAGACAGAGAGCCCAACCAATTTTAATTCCAATTCAAAATGTAGCCACTTGAAGTGGAAAAGACTTTTGTCATTTTTTTAAAGCTTCATGAAGTTTCTTTTTGTTGGAACTTCATCATATACTTCTAGCACTGCTAGGAAACAGTTCCCCCTCATGTAATGACGTTCTGGTAATAGTGCAATAAACTGAAATATAACGTTTGCAGTCCCTATGAATGCTTAACAGTACACCCATTGACCTCAGCATAATTCATCATTCTTATATGACTTGAGTGATCTCATTTTATTGTTTACAATGATATTCACTTACTGTCTCTGCAAAGCTTGCTTAACTGGGAATTTCTTCCCACAGTTCCTGCATTTAAATTCCTTTTCCTCACTGGGTTTTTGGTGCAATGTTTGAAGATGTTCAGCAAGGATTTCTTGGCTGGCAAAACTGGATTCACAGTTGGGGCAAGCATGGTCCTCTTTGCAATTAACAGGAACTATATGGCAATAAAAATTTAAGAAAGAATTGAAATATTTCCTCATGATAACATCCTCTGAAAGTACACAATTTTTATAAAATACATAATCTGAATCCAGGTCTTCCTGATTCTAGTCTTGCACTCTAACCACTATACCACACATTAAATTTGATGCCCAAAAACAGAAGCCCTGTTTGTGTATCACAGTAAATGTATGGACACAGCCTTACCTGAGTTCACGTTACAAATGAAACCAGGGATTAGTACCTAGATAAATGTGGGCTTTAAACCTCATGTTTTGCTGTACATGCCCTGAATGTAACATGAGAATTACTTAACTCATATATAAAGAAAAATCAGGTGTGTACTGTACGTGGATTGTACATGCATTCAGTGTGATTTATGAAGAAGCCCTATCAGACTATGCTAATTTCTGTGCAACCTCTTTCTCTGGATTGTTTTAGCATAGGCAAGTGGAATTGATCAGCAATTTGTAAGGGCAGAATCAGAGTCACATGATCGCTGGTAATTTTGAACTTACCACGGCAGGAAGTCTAATATAGTCTCACTGACTTGCAAAGGAACAAATGTGAGATATGAAAACTATGACTGTGGACTTCATACACTTAGGCATATAGTTCATAAGCAAAAGTTTGTGCTTCTTGCCCAAAGAAAATTAGCAAAATTATTACAAAACAATGCAGTTAAGTTTTTTTAAAATTGCAATGAATAACTTTTTAATAATGGGAACTATCCACTGAACAGCAATGAATAACTTTTTAATAATGGGAACTATCCACTGAACAGCTCTTCTCATTGGCTTTTATCCTGCAATGTCAGAGACTGCCAACAGTTACAAAAGTTTTAATAAGTCATATTAAAACATAAAAAATAGCAAAGTAACAGTAACTGTTAAGGAAAAAATACTGTTTTTAATGAAATTGATCCTGACAACGTAATGAAATAAGCATTCTTGGCTTCCTGGAATATCTGCACTGGTCAAATAACAGGCAATGGACAATATCTCACCATTCAACTAGTTAACCCTAACGGACCTTTTATTTTACTTGATTTAAGAAATGATTGTTTTACACAGAGATATATGGATTACTTCTGTTACTTGTCTTTACCTTTTTCACAGCTTGGTTGCAGTTCCTTATTCTGGCTGCTGTTATTGCTGTTGTTGTTGTTGTTGTTGTTGTTGTTGTTATTGTTGTTGTTGTTGTCATCTTCTTCCTGGTTAATAATCACATCCTCCTCTTCTTCCTCTAATTCTTCCATGTCACTGTCAAGGTAACCAATTAGCAGTTCCGTGTCTGTTTCAATATCCTCAACAGCTAGATAGAAAATGTTTTCTCCTTCCTAATGCAGAAAACAAAGAGATTCGACAGCAATTTTAGAAAAACATGGTACTTTATTGCAAAACAATCCAGAGCTAGCAGGAAAGCCTCCATGATCAAGGTAATTTGTGCTTTGTATACAAACTGTTTCTCAAAAGCATGGAATCTTTTTCCAGGAGGGGGATATCAACCTCCATCTGTGGAGATCCCAGGAATGTGGTAGTTACAACAAGCTGGCATGCCCCAATTCTACACTGTGCCTTTGTTCCTTCCCTTGTTCTGTTTGTGTGGGAGGGAGCAGGGCACTGTCAGGGATATGTGACACCATCAGTTTACATTGGTTGGCTGCTTCCCTCAGTGGTTGGCATAGAGAGTTATTGGAATGTCTCTCTGTATGTCACTATGGATTCCAGAGAAGTTGCTGTGTTTTCATTCCCTTAGAATTGCCTCTGGTTTGGGATTTCTTTTTTCTATTGAGATAGGATACTGACTTGCATAAGATATCAACTAGCTATGGCAGTAATGCTCTAGGGCATAGCATTGGTCTGTGCACCAAAACAGTTTTACTGAAGCTACCAAAACTTTGTTTCTCCCCTCTCTGAGAACAGATTTACAGCAGAGTGTATAAGTCAATATTCACTTGGTAATGCAATATAGGGAGGGGACCAGGATACCAGCCAAGTGCTTTGGGTGTTAACACAAGAAAAAGAAAGGAGTATTGCATTTTCCTAGTAAAGACTGCTAAGTTCTGTCATCAATTGTCATGCTTATCTGATTAACATCCAGTACGGTTAATTGAACCTTACTTACAGTGTACATAGGCATATATATTTTTGGCAGACTTCGTGACATAAGGACAAGATAATGATTTTCAATTTGCACCTGGTTTTTCGCCACTTTGTGACACAGAGTGTTGGACTGGATGGGCCATTGGCCTGATCCAACATGGCTTCTCTTATGTTCTTAATATTGCAAAGATTTATTTAAACTGCCAGCAGGGGATATTGTAAATCTAAAGTTTAAATATACATTAGCGTATTAAAGTAACTTCTTTACATAGCAGGAAAAAAATCAGTCTTAAAGGACTGACCAGGTTTTTGCACTTACATCAATAACGGAAAAGGAAAAGAAAGCTAGTTATGTATTTTCTCAAGATTGCGGGTTGGATCCATCCAGCTTTTTCACTCAATCTTGCCCAATCCCACTCCTTATTACAGCTCTCATCTCACATGGCTTTTACTGCTTCTGGCCTCATGACCCACAGGATAGCTTAGGGTGGAGGCCAAAGGGCACTCCAGCCTCCTTTTATCACTATGGAAAAACTGGTTATTTATTTATTCCATTTATACACTGTATACACTGAACAGGCTCAGGGCAGCTTACATTTGTCGGTATCCAGTACCATAAAACCATATACAAAAGTTAAAACATTTTAAAAATTTAACAATCAAATAATCAAAGTTCTAGTGATAGTAATTATTTTTCAAGAATTAAGATGGCATACCAGGTAATGTACAAGCAATTATTTCCAAGTCAGTGATCTTTCAGCATCATGCAATGGTGTGGCTCAGCCCCAGGCTAGAGCCAACTCATAACCACAGATGGTGGTGGTAGTGGTGTGGCGGCTCTTAATTGAAAGCCTGGTGGAAGAGCTCCATCTTGCAGGCCCTGCGGAACTGTAAAAGATCCCACAGGGCCCTGTTGTCTTCTGGGAGCTCATTCCACCAGTATGGAGCCACCAATGAAAAGGCCCTGGCCCTGGTGGCAGCGAGCCTGGCGTCCTTAGGGCCTGGGATGGTCAGTCGATGTTATGACCCCGACCGTAGTACTCACTGGGGTATATATGGGGAAAGGTGGTCCCTCAGGTATGTTGGACCCTGGCCATATAACATATAACAAAAATAAGGAGTTCCTGTTTCCTCTTATGGTACAGTTGAATGTTCTCAGATATTTTAATTTACAATCTAAATGTAAATTAAATCAAATTATATGACACTTGTTTTTTTTCGATATGTTCCCACTTATGAAACAATTTGTCTCTATGTTTTCTAAGAACATATGCACAAAATACTCCAGCTTGACAATGTTCAATTTGTGCTGTTGTTCAGATGTAAATAAAATTGATCATGGCATAGATAATGTGGTATAGTGGTTGGACTAGGATCAGGGACACCCAATTACCCAGTTAGCCAGGGGTGACCTTGGGGCAATCATTCTCTCTCAGACTAGCCAAGCTAGAAACATTGTGATGGTAGACTCCAAATTTTTATACATTTCCACCATTGCATTCAAGGTTGTTTACAATTCAAAATAACACCTATATAATACAAACAACAACAAATGACCAGGAGACAGAAAGGGAAGAGGGGGGAAAACAAATGTGGGCACTACTCTTAAATGACTTACAGAATTTTCATAATGACCAGATGGAAAGGCCACTTCAGGAAGCAGCTTTGGGAAGGAGAAACCAAATGACGGTCACAGGCAGGCTTATGTAAGGAGCCTCACTGTTGGTTTCAGGATTACACAGATTCTTATTTCTTTAAAGATAAATACTGGGCATTATTTTTCAGAAGGCTTCCATGGTGGTTGTACTCTCTATTTTTTTCCCCTGAGAATCCAGGCAACACTGATTCCAAACAGTTACATTCCCATTTTCTCTTGAGAATATGAAGCTGGCTTATGCTGAATTAGACCATTGCTCTGTTGAAACCAGTACTGTCTATTTCTGATGGGCAGCAGTTCTCCAAGATATCAGAAAGAGGTCATTCACATCAGCTAATGCATGATCTTTTTAATTAGAGATGCCTGGCATTGAACCTGAGAAACTCTCTAGATGCAAATCAGATGTTCTACCACTGATTCTCACTGGTTTATAGCATTTTGAGGCAGTTTAAATAGCCCAGCTTAGCCCAGGCTCATCAGAGCTTGGCAGCTTAAGGCAGGTTGGCCATGGGGTCAATACTTGGATGGAAGACCGCCAAGGAAATCAGGAGTTGGTATGCAGAGGAAGTCAATAGCAAACCACCTCTGCTCATCTCTTGCCTGGAATGCCCATGGGGTAGCCATGAGTAGCCATGGATGGGATAGCTATCATTGTGACTCGATAGCATATTCTTCTTTTTATAGCATTTTGTAACATATGCAATGTAATGACACAGCACACCTTTCATATCTCTCCTTATATATAATTGAGTAAGAACATTCTATATGAACATTCTAAAATGCCCGCCTTTAGTGTTAGGCCGGAAGAACTGCCACTCAGAAGACGCTGGCTGGGTTGACTGGCTGCTTTGTGCAGTCCCGCCCAGCAGTTCAAGGACTTTTGCATATGGAAGCTGATTGGACTTCACTGCATTCCACACCTCAAACTCACCCCCCTCCCCGCAAGGCAGTTGGAATGTCAGTTGCATATGGAACCTTCAAGGTCTTTTGCATATGGAAGCTGATTGGACTTCACTCCATTCCACACCTCATACTCCCCCCCCTCCCGGCAAGGCAGTTGGAATGTCTGGTGGTGTGTAGGTCCCAGGATCATGTTTTAAAAGCTGCCTGGGGAGATGGGGACCTCAGACAGGTTACAGTGCCATAGACTCCACCCTCCAACCCAGCTATTTGCTCCTGGGGAACTATTGTTGCCAATCTTGGCCCAGCACCCATCAAACCATTCTCTTCAACCCCCTGCTGTGCAGCTGACTTTCCCCTAGGGTTGCCAATCTCCAGGTGGGACCTGGAGATCTCCCACTGCTACAATTGATCTCCAGATGACAGAGATCAGTTTCCCCTGGAGAAAATGGCTGCTTTGGAGGGTAGACCCTATGACATTATACCTGCTGAGTCCTTCCGCCCCCGCCCCCCCCATGCTGCCCTCTACAGAATCCACCCCCCAAAACTCCAGGTATTTCCCTCCTTATAGCTGGCAACCCTACTTTCCCCTCAGTGCCTGTTGGTAGGCAACTAAGTTTGGTCCAGTCACCTACTTTGCCCTTTGGGAGAAAACATATTGGGGCCAATCCTGATAGGGTTGCCAACTCCCGATGGGAAATTCCTGGAGATTTGAGGGATGGAGCCTGAAAGAGGGTGAGGTTTGAGGAGGGGTGGGACCTCAGACAGGTACAATGCCATAGACTCCACCCTCCAAACCACTCAGTCCCTCATGGGTAACCATTGTTGCCAATCTCCAGGTGAGGGCTGGAGACCACTCAAAATTACAATTGCTCTGCAGAAGGGAGGGCGGAAGTCAGCTGAAGTCAAAGGGGCAGATAATGGTAGGTTGATGGTTAGTTGCGAAGGAGATGGGGTTGCCAACTCCAGGCTGGCAAATTCCTGGGGATTTGATGGGTGGAGCCTGGAGAGGGTGGGGTTTGCGGAGGGGTGGGACATCAGACAGGTAGAATGCCATAGATTCCAACCTCCAAACCAGCCATTTCGTCCTGGGTAACAATTGTTGCCAATTTCCAGGTGAGGGCTACAGATCACTCAAAATTACAACTGCTCTTCAGGGAGCAGAGATCAGTTCCTCTGGAGAAAACAGTGGACTCTGCCATTATACCCTGCTGAGGTCACCACAGCAAAATGACACTGTTTGCCCAAAGCCAGAGCACTCCCCCAGAGCCTCTTTCTAGATCCCATTGTATTTATTTCCACAACGGGCTTTACTGCTAGTCTGCAATAACTTACTTTTATCAATTATTGCAATAACAGACTAATTATCAACAGAATTTACCAGATCCTTTCTTTTTGGACACTGATGATAATTATAGAAGGCAAGAATACCTACAATCATAAAATCATAGAATCATACAGTTGGAAGGGATCTCCAGAGTCATCAACCCCCTGCACAAGGCAGAACATTCACTAATACCTCCCCCTCCACACCCACGGTGACTGCTGTTCCACGCCCAGAAGATGACAAAAAACCTCCATGATCCCTGGCCGAACTGACCCCAAAGTGGCAATCAGCATTTCCCTGGTCATGTAAGAAAGGGCCACAAGAATGTAGGATTTCGAAGTCTGAGGATGAGAGCAAAAAATTACTCCTACACACAGATGATGGTTTGCCTTTTTAAAAACTCATCCTGATTTTTTTTCTTTTAGTCTTAAATGCAGTTGATTAGTTGGGCTGGATCCATCAGAAAGTGTCAGAGTCCATCTTTCCCTGCCTTCCCCTTACTCAAGCTTTTTTGCCTTTTTTTGTCCAGAGCCTTTAAGTAAAAGTGAATCTTGATTGCAGCATTTTATAAAAGCAGCTACTGCTCTTCCTATGAGAAGATCTCCTCTCCTCTATTTATTTTCACAACTGTGTGAGGGAGAGGTGTGATAAGTAGCCGGAAATCACCCAAGGAGCTTCATGGTAGAGTAGGGATTGGAACTTAGGTCCTAGTCCAGTTGCTAAGCACTACACCACACAGAATATATTTAACATTCTCAAAAAAACCACCAGAATTCCAATACTAATTTATATTTTGAGGGAAAAAAACTACATTTTAAAATGTGTTGATACCATGTTCTGAACTTTGAGAACTTACCAGTAGACACATTTTAGCATTAGCAAATTGGAATTCTTTTTACAAGGGCAAACTTCCCAAACTGTCATGCTAGAATAAAATATTTGGAAAAACTGATGTATCAAACACATCCTGGACAGTTCAGGTCCATTACTGCCCATTCAAGGTTGGGCAGCACTACCAACAAATCATTCAAACATCTCTAAATTGTTCAGTTTTAACATTATAGCAGTCAAGAGAGCTATTTGACCCTGGTAAAAGCCTAATCAAGGGCTGCGGTGTCTTAGAGGTTAAGACGCTGAGCTGCAGACCGGAAGGTCTGTAGTTCAGCAGTTCGAGACCCTAGTGCCGCATGACGGAGTGAACTCCCGTCTCTGGCCCCAGCTCCTGCCAACCTAGCAAGTAGATAAATAGGTACCGCTTTGGTGGAAACGTAACAGCGTTCTGTGCACCTTGGCATTTAGTTATGCTGGTCACATGACCACAGAAACCTCTTTGGACATCGCTGGTTCTTCAGCTTGGAAACGGAGATGAGCACCGCCCCCTTGAGTCAGATTCGACTAGCTTTCGAGCAAGGGAAACCTTTACATTTACTTAAAAGCCTAATCATATCAAAGGCAATTTGTTTCAGAAAAAAATGGTTAGCTATGGTATTCTCACCATACTAGTACAAATGATAAATGTCCAATATTAAAAAAATGAAATATCTTAAATATCCAGTACACTCAACTATGTATCTAACCCACAATCTAATGAAAAAACCAATACCAAATGGCTCTATAATATGTAAATGTATCAAGCCACATAAGCCCCATTTGTCCTTGCTTTTCTCTTGGCTTGCTGCCCTCTCCCTCCCTACCACAATTCCCTTCAGTCTTTTCAGCTGAGAGACAGACCAGTTGCACCATATTTATTGTAGTGTTGACTGATTCTCAAATACTAATCTTCCATTATTACATTTGTTAAGTATGACTTTAAACTACTCTACTGCATCACAGTAAATACCTCCTTTCCCATTAACCTTTGCCATTTCATTATTCTAGTTTGCTGAGCTTGTCCAGACCACCAGAATGTCTGGTGGTTAATGAACAGAGTGTTTGACTGTAAAGATTTGGCTGTGATTCTGTTTATAAAGAGTTTTGACATTAACAACCAAGGGTCCTTAACCACACAGTAGTCACTGCCAGACACGAGGGTATTTTTTAAACTTACACACACACAACTGGCAAACAGATAAGTACAAAGCCAGAATTTTTAAGTACAAAGCCAGAATTTTTTTGGTTGTTCAAAAAGGCAGTTTCTTGGCAACCTAAAACTATTTGAAATCAATACAGGGGAAACACTGTTAACCTTTCCAACTCTAGGCTTGAAGCACTGAGATGAGCTGTAGATTTTATGTGTTGATTGACAGGAGCAAAGATGGAAGTTTTTGTTTTTCACTGCTGTCACACTGATGAAAATTTGCAAATAAATTACTGAATGACAATATTGTGTGACATTAATCATAATTGCACTACTAAGCCTTTGTTGATTCCAATTCACTTAGATGAGTGGAAGTCTCCTTAGGACTGCAATGTATGTTATACAAGAGTTTACATCAAGCAGTTCATTCTCGCAGTACTGCAATTTTGATCAAACATTTTCCTGCTTTGGAAGTTGTTCATAAAAGGTTGGATCCAACTGGATTTTTGTGTGGGTGTTTTTGTGTTAGTGTGTGTATGTGCTTGCATGTCTTGAAGCCATGGCTTTCTCTTAACATTCTAAATTAAGATGTTTTGAATATTACATGCAAAACTATAAGATGGATAGCCGTGTTAGTCTGTCTGTAGCAGCAAAAAAGAGCAAGAGTCCAGTAGCACCTTAAAGACTAACAAAATTTGTGGTAGGGTAGGAGATTTCATGAGTCACTGCTCACTTGTTCAGGTATCTTCATTCTAGTTGGAGAACCACAATATTCCTGTGCCTCCCACTGCACAGTGAAGGAAGTAGTGGGGGAGGGGTGAAAAGGGGAAGCGTCCTTTTCCCAGTTTTGAGATCTCTGCAGGAACAGCAGAGCTGTGGTTTTTCGTTGCAATTTTTCTGGCCCGATATCACTAATAAAATTAACACTTCTTACTCTGTCGTAGTCAGCTGATAGGGACATTTCCCATTCACCCAACTTAACATGAGATCTTAAGTGCCCCACGAGGCTGAGAAGAAGATGGGGAGGGAGAATCAGTGTTTATACAAGGAAATACAGCTCTGCCTTCCTCCATCCCACATCCTTTGAAACCTCAAGGTTCCAAAGACACTGTAAAGGCAACTTTGCATTTCCTTCTTGCTTAATACAATACAAGACCTCCAATCAGAACAAGGAAAGACAGATCAGTTTTAAAAAACATCTACAACCACGATCCTGATTCCTATTTCATGTATGACATCATTCCTCTATCGTAGTGACGACAAAATGTTACTTATGCTTTGGCTATCTAGTTTAAATAGTGTATTGAACCTGTTTACATAAATAATACAGCTGGCTAGTTTCCACTTCCCATTTCTCTTGAGTGAGAAGTATCTTAGGAACTATGTGAGAAATATTTGCAATATTGTCCAAACAGTCACAAGCTTTATGTCTTTTAACCCATTTGCTGTTTACTAGCATAAGATAAACAGCAAATAAGGTTGCATCCTGTAAAGTAGCTTAATAAGAATTCAACCCATTTTTACCTGGATGGCTGCCAGGTTCTTCTGTTCCTGGGATGGCGCTTCATGCACAAACCGCAGCCAGTTAGAATGCCTCGGGTTGCTGGCATCTAAATCATAAAGCACCTCGCCTTTATTCCCACGAACCTGAAACAGAAAGAACCATTAAGCAACAAACTAACACTCTGAAGAAGAGGAGGCGATCATAATCTTATACTAAAAACACAGAGAACCTATCCTAGCCTGTTGGCAGGAGAAGCATTCTGTCTTGTTTCCAAATGACATGCCATATTCTGCTTTCCTGACCCACATACCTCCGTCGCCAGCTGGCCTCTCATTTGTTAACTCTCTTCTTGCTTTCTTACTTCCTTACTGAAGGGTTTTGCCAAAATTTTAACTACAGTCTTTTATACTATCCCATCACTCATCAAATTCCTTGTGTTCCCAGTCTATTTATAACAGCTTGCATTAGTTTGGCTCTTTTCTAATTTCAAGTATATTCTCTACAGGGTCTAGCTTCAGGATAGAAACACTGTGTAAACTTCTCCGTTTTTTTAACCACCGTCCTGACTACCTCCCTTTGTTTCTATAGGAGAAGGAAGATAGGAGCTTTTATAAAATCGTTCATTATTTATAATAAATCGTTTCTATAGTCTTCCATCTCTTTAAAGATTCTATGGCCAGGAACAGGCTTCTGCATTTAAACTGACTGTTTATAAGGTAAGGTGTAGTGGTTGGTGTATCAGATTCAGATCTAGGCGACCCAGACTCTGTCATGGAAGCTTGCTGGGTGAACTTGGACCTGTCATTCACTCAGCATAACACACCTCACAGGGTTGTTGTTGTGAAGATAAAATGGAAAACAGGCAAACAATGTCCCCATCAGGAAGAAAAGTGGGGCATAACTATCTAGATCAGTAAAATTTAAAAAGCAGCCGGTGGAGCAATTGTTCCCAAGGAAAATCAAGTCACATCCAGATAATCTCTTCCACATACGATGGAATGCACAGCACTGCACAGGGATCTAGGATGTCCTGTTGGGATCTTTGTTATTGTTGGGGCTCCTATGCCTCCATTTGGCACATCAGACCACATAAGGCTAGCAGCAAGCCCATATAATCCACTTGGGTTCCTCACACATTCACATAGGAAATCCTTGAGAAACAGCAGGATGGGCATATTGTAAAAGGCAAGACATGTACGAAACAGATGTTACATTTGGTGAAAGATGTATGCCACATATCTGGTTTTGGCTAAAGCACAAAATCAGAGTTTGTATGAGCAAGTGCAAGGTCCCAATGTTTTCCTGCAGGCTGCCATATTAGCCTGTTGTTGTTCTTTTTTGACTACAAAATATTAGTCTGGTTTATAATAAGGGGAGAATCCTGCTGCTAAGCAAGAGACTCTGACAAAAACATGCAGACTACTGACTCACACCACTGGATGTACAAGAGGTCTTTGGTATTGATATGGGTATTCGACTACTCATATCAAAGTGCTGGTAAAAATTTATTAAAGAGCCTAACTTGTCCTTTGAAACAGGGCCTCTAGCATTTTGACCAAATTCAAATACAGGTTAGGAAAAAGTAAACACATCTGGGCTCTCATTAGCACTTTCCACTGCAGCCATTCTTCTTCATTTGCCTTTCAAAACTCACATCTGTACCCTTCCCCACAGCATGAGACTGCAGCATTTTCAAGATGATAGCAGGGGGGAAATGAAGCCCTCTTTGAGTGCGTCCAAAAGGAAAGAGCATGCTTTATTTAGTTATGCCACAAATATTTTCCTTTTCCTGACCTTTATCTTGCACCTCTAAGACCTCATACTTAGAAGAAGAAGAAAAACAGACTTGCATTTTTTGCACTGCATTTAACCATAGTTTCTCAGGGTATTATAATTTCTCTTAAAACATTAACAGCCACATTATACAGAAACAGGTACATTTTTAGAGGGAAATTGTTTATACTGTTAAGCCATGGGCTTCAAAGTGAGGCAAATCTCTCTTAATAGGAATTAACTATAAAGAGACATGTGGTTTTCCTGGGATCAGTCTAGTTTTCAGATTCTGTTCAACATCATATTGTTTGTGTGAACAGTTGACTTCTGAGTAGAGTAACATAAGGTAAAGGCTAAGATGCTCAGCAGAAAGTTGGGTACTTAAAGGTGATATAGCAACAAAGGAATTCTTCATCCCAGGTCACCATTATGCTTCCTCAGTGACAGGAATCATTATGGTTTGCAAAGAATAGAGAATCCTATTGTATGGCCTTCCAGCTTCAACTACTAAAATCAGGTGGATGGCCGTGTTGGTCTGCAGTAGAAGTGCAACATTCGAGTCCAGTACCACCTTAGAGATCAACAAGATTTCTAGGGTATAAGCTTTTGAGAGCTCTGACAAAGGGAGCGTTGACTCTTGTAAGCTTATACCCTGGAAATCTTGTTGCTCCTTAAGGGGTTACTGGACTTGAATCCTGAGTTTCAACTATTGTATCTGAATGCAGTTTAAGCAACCATGATCATATTACTGCATGTAAGATTCTACTGCAGATTCAGGCTATATTTTATTTGACCTTTAAAATCCCACAGTTGCTGTTTATGTCACCAGGAAACTGGGGATCACTTATTCAGTGATGGCCTATTGAACACTTGATGTGATCACCATTGGCCCCACCACATGTTGACCCCGTGTCTAGGGCATTTAATCTGTTTCTTTTCCTGCCTCTTCTAGCTGCTTTTAGGAGAAGCCCTCCTTCTTGCCTTTTTCACTGATTCACCTGCAGCCAAACTTGGGATCACACTGCCAGGTGTGCTTTTTTCATCTTAGTTTTCATCTCAGAAAGACTGGGCTTATTTTTGGATCAACACAGATAGTCTCAACATAACAAAACTCAACAAAACACTAATGTTGTTGTTCATATTATTAAAAGAAATTGCTGCTTCTGAGGTTCAGCGGGCAATATAAAAGTCTCTCTAATTTATTACTCTTTCTCTAAACAGAGATGTGTTCCCCTAAAAAGACAGATGTACAAATACAACTTATTTCTGAAGATAATAGGATTCGTGTTGGCTGTGGGGGGGAAACAGAAACAGATCAAGAAGTTTTATTTTTATACATATTTTACTTCGTTTGGGGCACACTAGCAAAAAAACTGTGTCAATTCTGGCATGAATATGGATGAAATTAAAGCAATCGCATTTCAGACAGGCTGACATTCCCACAATAGCTCCGGTTTATGCTGTGTTTTCAACATGAAAGGACTGAAAGCCTGGAGGGACCTCTGCAGTACACAAAACTGTACATTAAACTAAGCAGACAAGTAACACAATCATGAAAACTGGAGCCTTCCTTTATAAACGAATATAGAGGCAATCCTGCACAGAGTTAAGCTACTTAAATCTCACTGTAGTCAATGCCACTTCAGAAGTCTTAGAACTGCTTAGAATTGCGGCTTTCACAGCCCCAAAGACATGTTCAGAATGTAGCCATCAGGGCAAAGCCTAAAAGCTCAGACAAGAACCAACAGCTAAAAAGAATTCATCTGATGTGATATTTTTTTTTACAAAAGGCCCATCGCACAACTTCTGTATATTATTTATTTATTTATTTATTTAGAGCATTTTTACCCCGCCCTCCCCGCAAGTGGGCTCAGGGCGGCTTACAGGGGGCACAAGCCCAGCATAAAAACCAGTAAAACAGTAAAATCACAAATATAACAATAATAGTAATAACAATAAATAACAATAAAAGTGCTTCAACATTACTATCCACAATAAAGTGCTTGCATTGTCAAGATGGTCTCAGTTGTTATCATGGTGTCTTCCGGCAGCCCCATTTGGTACCACTGTCAAATAGGTGGTTCGAGCCAGCCCGATGCTTTCGTTCCAGCGCAGTTCTCCTTGCCATTAGGCACTTGTTATCATTCATTTCCATTACAGTTTCAGTACACAGACTGCAGCACATCCCTTAATGCTGTGGACAGTCTTTACAGTGAAGACTCAAGAGCTTGTTACTTTTCTCAGGCCATCAAATGGTCCCAGTACAATGAGCATGCATTTCATCCCAGATAGTGTCTAGTTGGAGAATGAAAGGTTGGATAAAAGATACTGGACTTGAAGCGGTGCTTCATTTACTAACTGTGTTGCAAAAACATCACTGCATTGTCTGGGCTACTATATTCTACTGATCTGATAACCCCCCACCCATATTCCTACTAAAGTGAGGGGACAAGAAATTTGGTTTGTGCCACATATTGGATCACAGAATACTCAAGCTTCTTTTTGAAAGCTATGGTGGCCTAGGCTGCCTTCATAGAATAAAGCAGTAATGGAACTAGATTCAGGCGGGCAGAGGACATGTTGGTCCGAAGCAGCAGAACAAAGTTTGAATTCCGTAGGTACCTTTAAGACCAGCAAAGTTTTATTCAAGGTATAAACTTTCGTGTACAAGCACACTTCTTCAGATACAATGAAGAAGTGTGCATGCACATGAAAACTTATACCTTGAATAATCATAGAATCACAGAGTTGGAAGGGTCCATACAGGCCATCTAGTCCAACCCCCTGCTCAATGCAGGATCAGTCTACAGCATCCCTGACAAGTGTTTGTCCAGCCGCTGCTTAAAGACTGCCAGTGAGTGGGAGCTCACCACCTCCCTAGGTACCTGATTCCATTGTTGAACAACGCTTACTATTAAAAAAAATTTCCTACTATCTAGCCGGTATTATTGTGAGTCCTATCCTCTGCTGCCGACAGGAACAGCTCCCTGCCCTCCTCTAAGTGACAGCCCTTCAAATACTTAAAGAGAGCAATCATGCCCCCCTCAGCCACCTCTTCTCCAGACTAAACATTCCCAAGTCTTTCCTCATAGGGCTTGGTCTCCAGGCCCCTGAGCATCCTTGTCACTCTCCTCTGCACCCGCTCCATTCTGTCCACATTCTTTTTGAAGTGAGGCCTCCAGAACTGCACACAATACTCCAGGTGTGGCCTGACCAATGCAGTGTACAGCGGGAATAAAACTTTGTTGGTCTTAAAGGTGCCACTAGACTCCAACTCGCAGTACTGCTGAAGCTACAATTCCAGCCTTTTTTACGCACCGCATCAACCATGACCTCTGTGACACATTCATGTTTAATCCAGCAGACTAGTTGTAGTGCAAGACTCAAGAATCCAAGATTGTCTCCAGTTTTAAAGCAACAATAATTTCTGCTGGCCAGTTTGCAGGCTGGAGGACTAGTAGTTTATTAGCACTGTTGTGGATGAGGTTCATATTCATCCTACAGAATTTCAGCCAATTCCATTGTAATTGCAGGTGGTCTAGGGTTGCCAGGTCTCCCCTGGCCACCAGCAGGGGGTGGTGGAGGAGGGTTGCCAAATTCAGGTTGGGAAACTCCTGGAGATTTGGAGATGGACCACTGTACCCACTGGAACCTCAATGGGTACAACACCATTCAGTCCACCCACCAAAGAATCCATTTCTCCAGGGGAAATGAGCTTGATAGTCTGTAGATCCAGAAGATCCCCAGGATCCACCTGAAGACTGGCATCCCTAATGGTCATATAAATGTGACATGGAATCATAGAATGCCCACTGCATGAGGAACATCTACTTGCAATGAGAAAAGAAATAATGAAGACTATGCTGGTGTGTGTCCAAGTCTGGTTCAGGCCACTTGCTCAACAACTCCCTTAATTCAGTCATGTTGAATTAAGTCAAAACATTAGACATTGGAATACTTTATGTAGTACTGCTTAAGCATGCATGTAAACTGAAGTTGAATACTGTGCAGCCAGTGAGAGGAAAAAATGTCAGCTCAAAAATGACAACAAACAGATGGCTTCCTCTGCTGTACTCAGTGCACATTGCTTGAGATTTTGGAGACCATTTTGTGGACTCTTGTTGAATAAGAAGTGAAGAAAACTACATTCCCATATTAAACAGAAAGAGAAACATTCAGTGACTGGATTCTCATTTTGTTTTGAAACAAAGTACAGAAGGCATGGCGTTGATTGTTCTTCTAAATGTTCACTTTTCACTGAGTTGTGAGCTACAGCAAGTCCCATTTGCTTCAAAAGAATCTGATCCATTACAATGATTTAAGGATAACCCTTTCACAGGATAAGTTTCTCACTACAAAGATCACTAGTATTATTTTTTAAAAGATGCATAGGATGTGTACACAAGTAAGAATTATGTTTCTGCTGGAAATATTTTATGTACTCGGTGAGTTTGGTTTTGGGACAATATGGAAACTTTTCATCCAGGAGCTTTTGCTTTTATTTGCAATTCTAAAAAACTGACACATGGAAGACAGTTTGTGCAATTCATGAGTGGACTGCTAATTCATTCAATAATGTCTGATGTCTCAGAATAGAGGAGCTGACAAAAGAGTCCAGTCTGCTGCCTGGCACACACAGAATCTTGTAACATATAGATTCTCTCACTACTCCCTCTAGCTATATGATTATGGTGAAGTACAGGACTATAAACAGATATCAACAGATATTAGCTCTATTCTAAGAGTACATGTCTCTTCTATGGAATCCCAAATCTTCTACCAGAGAAGAAGAACAGTTGATTTTTATACCCTGCTTTTCTCTACTTTAAGGAGTTTCAGGTGGCTTACAATTGCCTTCCTCTTACTACAGCATACACACATACATAAACTTTATTGCATTAGCTCATGGCCTTAGCAAGTAACACCAAAAATACCAAAACAGCATCAAAACTATAATTCAACTATCATAATAACAATCAAAACTTTTAATATCCATTACAATTTTACATATAATTATTAAAATTGAACCAACAACAATATTGTACAAAATTGAAAAACAATAACAATGTCACCTGAGCAACAAACGTTGCCATTTACAGCATTACTCGTTTACTTTTGTCAGCAAGCAATATAATTAACCTGTAATTATCCACTCTTCCTGGATATTGTTTTTTTTTTTTTAAGTACCCTTGGGTACACTTTTATTAATTTTTCTTTTATAATCTACAACAAACAAATCTATACACTACAGACACTCTACTACACATAACATGTATACCAAGAGTACAGTTACATTATATGCTTATATCCAATTATTTAATTAATAGAAATGCTCTATCACTTTCCATTCTTCTGTCTTCTGTGTTCTCAAGTCCATTGTGCCATAATTGCCTAATCTTCTATTGTACTTACATTATACCAATCATAAAACTTTTTCCATGTTTTTTGAAATGTCCACTCTTTGCTTAATCTCATTTCTAAAGTCAGTTTATCATTTTCTGCTGTTTCAAAAAGTTTATTCACAAACTCCTGTTTCGTTGGTATCACCATAGTTTTCCAATATTTGGCATATAAAATTCTTGCAGCTGTCGTCATATAAACAGTCAAATACCTATTCTCTTTTTCATAGTCTTCCTGGATATTGTAATAAAATAGTCCCAAGATATCTTTCGTGTTCTAATGCAAATCTAGGGCAGTGGAAGACCACATGACCTAGATCCTCAATAGATTTCTGGTCGCAAATACAGACATGTTCTTTATATGGGATCCCATTATATCAGCCTCTTAACTTGGCCAATTGTAAAATATCCAACCATGCTTCGGTAAATGCTTTCCTATACTCAGAATTTGATAAATTGGTAAAATAAGATGGAAAGGTTAAAGTAGAAGGTGCAAGTTGCTTGTAAAGGGGATCTATTCTCAAGGTACTTAACAGTGCAGCGTTCATCTGAACACTTATATCTAGCATTCTTTGTTTTATTAATTGCTTTGCTGCAAAAAAGTCAAGCCCTCTTAGTTTTCTGAGAATCTGAGTTTGGCTACCAGATTCAATATATAACTTCGTCAGGGATTCCTTTTTCCTTCCTCATAAGCTATGGTTAAAAAACTTGAACTACACTATAAGTTGGTAGAACATAAGAATATATCAGTAACACCAAGCAAGTGCTATGTCAGAGGAATAAACCACAATTCTGCAGAAGCATCTTGCAGAAGGCAGTATCAAGCTGGATGTTGGAATACCCCAGACTATTCTGGGCGATTTCAGTGTCCATGCTGATGATGCTGCCTCCTCACAGGCAACAGACCTAGGGCGATTTCTCACTAGAGCTGCCTCGCAGCACAGCGCCATTTGCCCCGACACAAACATGTCAATTTCACACCCGAAGCTCCGGGGCTGCATTTTGACTCGGGGCTTCGCCCAATTTCCTCCACAGTTTCGTGATCCTGGTTTTTGAGGATCATGAAACTGCGGAGGAAATCGGGCAAAGCCCCGAGTCAAATGCAGCCCCGCAGCCTCGGGTGTGAAATTGACATGTTTGTGTTGGGGCAAACGGCGCTGTGCTGCAAGGCAGCTCTAGTAAGAAATCGCCCCTAGTGTCATCCATAGCAGCACTTTAACTCACCCAGTTTGTTTCAGTGCCCATACATCAAACACTTGGGGAGACGGTGTCTGTGTTACCCTCTCCCCAATGTTGTTTAACATCTATATGCACTCTCTTGCCCAATTAATCCGGCGGTTTGGGCTGGGTTGTCACCAGTACGCTGATATCACCCAGCTGTATCTGTTGATGGATGGACGGACTCCACCCCAGATATTTTGGCCAAGGCTTTGGAGGCTGTGGCTGGTTGGTTACAGCAGAGCCGACTGAAATTAAATTAATCGAAGATGGAGGTCCTGTATCTAAGCCGTGGGGGTGTGGGTTCAGGAATCCAACTCCCGATCCTTGGTGGGGCAGTTTTAGTGCCAGTGTCAATGGTGAGGAGTTTAGGAGTGACTCTGGATGCTTCACTTTCAGTGGAAGCCCAGGTCACAAATACTGCCAGATCGGCCTTTTACCATCTTTGGTTGGTTAGGCAGTTGGTTCCCTATCTCCCCCCTGCCCCGCAACTTGGCTACGGTGATCCATGCAATGGTCACCTCCAGACTGGATTAATGCAATTTGCTCTATGCAGGGCTGCCTGTGAATCTGACCTGGAAACTTCTGTTGATACAAAATGCAGCAGCATGGCTCCTATCTGGGATGTATTTGTGGATGCCCATACAGCCAGTGTGTCACCAGCTGCATTGGCTGCTGACTGTATACTAGATTAGGTCCAAGGTTATGGTGCTAAACTTTAAAGCCCTATGTGGCCAAGGGCCAACATATCTGCAGGACCACGTATCCCAATATGTTCCCCAAAGAGCCTTATACTCAGCTGAACAACACCTACTGGTAATCCCCAGCCCAAGGGACATCTGCCTAACCTCAATCAGAGCCAGAGCATTTCAGCTCTGGCTCCGGCCTGATGGAACATGCTCCCAGTTGTGATCAAGGCCTGAAGGAGTTATTACAATTCCACAGGGCCTGTAAATTGGAGCTGTTCCACCAAAGCCTTTGGATGAGGTGGCGGGTGTCTCATTATATCTGGCCTCCACTGCTCCAACCAGCCCCTTTCCCAGCCAGCCAGGCTAATTTCAGAGTTTTGGGCTCGAGAGTCACCAATATGCTGATGACACTCAGCTATATCTGTTGATGGGTGGCTGCCCAGACTATGCCCTGAAAAATCTAGCTGAGGAGTTTTGAGCCATGGTGAGATGGTTGAAGCAAAGCCGGTTGAACCTGAATCCAGCTAAGACGGAGATTCTGTGATGGGGGGGGGGATTCAGGATTGGGGAGTCAACTCCCAGCCCTTGATGGGTGCCTCTGACATTGGCACCTACTGTCAGGAGCCTGGGGGTAATCTTAGACCCCGCTCTATCTATGGAGGCCCAGATCACCAATGTTGTCCAGCAGGCCTTTTTCCAACTGCGCCAAGTCAGGCAGCTGGCCCCCTATCTGTCTCGCCCTGACCTTGCCACAGTAATCCCTGCAACGGTCACCTCCAGGTTGGACTATTGTAACTCACTTTACATAGGACTACCCTTGAGACTGACCCGGAAGCTCCAACTGGTACAAAATGTGGCTGCACAGGTCCTTACAGGGACTCCATGGAGGACACATATCCACCCAGTGTTGCGCAAGCTGCGCTAGCTGCCAGTGGAGCACCAGATCAGATTCAAGGTTTTGGTGCTCACCTTTAAAGCCCTTAATGGTCAGGGACATATGTACCTTCGGGACTGCCTCTTACGATATGTCCCCCGAAGGGCATTGAGATCAGCAGATAAGAATCTCCTGGTAGTTCCCGGCCCCAAAGCTATCCAGCTGGCCTCAACCAGGGCGAGGGCTTTCTCAGACTTGGCCCCAGCCTGGTGGTACTCTCTGCTGAATTACATCCGTGCCCTGTCTCATCTATTAAAGTTCTGCAGGGCATGCAAGGCAGAGATGTTCCACCAGGCCTTTGGTTGAGGCCAGCAACGGTTTCTTCACATCTACCCAGCATCCTCCCCCCCTAAAAATCTGAATGCTAGATATGCCATCTTGTTCTTAAAATGTTTAAATATTTATGCTGAATGTTTTCATATTGAATTCTTGTAGTTGTAATTGGTTTTAAAACTGTATTGAATTATGTTGTTGTAAACTGCCCTGAGCCCTGCATAAGCGGGGAAGAGCTCAAGAAATCTAATGAAATAAAATAAATAAATAAATATGATACCAACTTATATTATTAGCAGGGGTCTGATGGACAGAGGCCGACAGACGTGTGCTCGGCCCAGACTCGAAGGTGTCGCAACAGCCAGGAAGTCATAAATCAAGACCAGCGCCAGGAGGACGTTGCCCACAGACAACAGAAAAACAACTCGCTACAAAGGGTGCCTGGTAGTTTAGTCACACACCCCCTTGTATGTGGCCCTAGGTTAGGACTTGTACTGATTAAATATGTGAACCGCTTTTTTACCGCTCAGAGCCCTCAGGGGGTGAGCGGTATACAAATGGAAGGATAAAATTAAAAAATAAATAAATATCCCTATGGTGTATAAGTTACCATTTCTCCATCATGTAGTTTAAACGGGGTTTTAGTTTTTAACTCAAATTATATGGAATTGTTTTTATATGTCTTGCTGTTGTATTGTAACCCACCATGAGCCCACTTGAGGGGGAGGGTGGCATAAACATTCCATAAATAAAATAAAATACATAAATGCATGGATATTACAACACCTATGAGTAGCCTTACTGAAAGTGCAAGAATGCAAGTATAAATTTCAAATCCTATTTTAGGACACGATTAAGGTTTTCGTAAATGGTTAACCAGTGGTTAAGAGTAGCAGACTCTAATCTGGAGAACCAGGTTTGATTCCCCACACCTCCACATGAAGCCAGCTGGGTGACTTTGGGCCATTCACAGTTCTCTCAGAGTTCTCTCAGTCCCACCCACCTCACAGGGTGTCTGTTGTGGGAAGAGGAAGAGAAATAAACTGTAAGCCACTCTGAGATTCCTTCAAGTAGTGAAAAGCAGGGTATAAAAACCAATTCTTATTCTTCTTCATTATCATCATCATCATCATCATCATTATCAAGCATCATCCCAGTATGATATTTTACTGCTGGCTCAGCCAAGGAACCTGAGCGAAGGATCAAGAGCCCCCCTTAACCTAAACAACTGAAATGGCACTCAAGGCTTTCAGAAGTTCAAAAAAAACAAAATATTTTTGTTAAATACGAGACTCAAGGCAGCAGGTGAACAGTGATAACAGCTTTATTGAACACGAAGTCAGAAGAACCAGAACAAGACAAACTATGGAGCAACAGGCTCCTTTTTAAACAGTCCAGGCTTGGCAAGCCACGCCCACAAGTCAGATAAGGTCCAATCAAATACAGTACATAAAGACCAATCACTTTGCTTCCCTCCAGAACTTCCTTTGTTCTGATAGGTCAGTTTACAATACCTTGGTCAGACTCAAGCTCAATACCTTCATACATTATATTACATACACAACAATTTTATTCAACAGAGGGAGAAAGGTCAGGTGAAATCAGGGGTAAAACTTCTGAGGTAACTTGAATAAATAACTCTGAGGTAAAATCAGTAGATGCACAGACTACAGTTCATATGTTTCAGGCTAATGAGAGTTTCTTAAGCTATTCACAGTGACTTAAAATCTTTATGATGGGAGGCTTTTCCTCCAGTATTTCTCAAACACTCTAGTACACATTCTTTGAGTATTCACTAACTCTTTTGGTTTCCAGAAGGCTAAGACACTCTAAACACACCAGTACTCTTCTTGAGTTTTAACTGACTCTTAAGATTTCACAAGGCAGTCTCTAACCACACCAGACCAGGGATCTCTCCACTCTTCAGAGCTATTTCCCTGTTTTGACTGGGTAGGGAAATTCTTCTCTCACTAGAAGATCTATCCCATTTCCTTGGCCTGAATGGGAGTCTTCGCCTAACCTACCCACTTTTCTTTGCCAACCTCCCCAGTATGCCGTCTGTATTCTGTTCACAGTCAGACTCTGTCAGTACTCGACTCTTCTCAGCTAGGGCTGAAATCAGACTGGATCTCCTCAGCATTCAGCTCTCAAGTCTCTCTGCTCAGCTGATGCTAACCAATCAGATTCCTTGGAGCAGCCTGTCACAAGGATCTCTGTTTCTGTGAAGAATTAACCCTTCATGGTCATATATCTGTTTATACAACCTTTCTGAGCTTTTAAAAGTGCAGTCCATCACAGGAAGCAAGAGGACTTCCAGTTGCCTGCGTGATGGCTATTCCTCTGTACCCATACAAAGGTCATGCCAGCAATGGCCAGCTACAGTTTGGCAACCAGGCTCTCACAATACTTTGAGGGGCTTACCAGGAGGATGGGGAAGGGGGGTTAGGTCATCACAAGATATATAAGCCCTCCTCACCTCAGGCCAAGGAGGATTCCCTTATCCATTCAAGGGGCATCCAAGACAGAGGTGAAAGTGAGCAAGAGGTAAGATGAAACTGAGGGTGCTGTAAACTCTTGTTCTCCCTTGCCCCAGTGAGGTGACAGAAAGGATGTGAGCCTGAAAGACAAGGCACATCCACCTTGCTATAAAGTGAAGAAATGAGAGTATGTAAAACCACTGTAATTTATGCCTACTTTACTAAGGTGAAATAGACTAGGAGTAGAAACAACTCTTCATTATGGGTTTCCAACAGACAGGCTACAAAGTATAAGAGTCTGGCACTGTTTCCTAAGCACAGAGTTCTACTGCAGTTATGTCTCCGTGAACCATTCTTTGCATAAGCATAAATCCATATCAGTAACAGGGGTATTAGGATGGAAGGCCACATAGTACCGCCCATTCTCATCAGATCTCAGTAGCTATGCAGGGTTGGTACTTGGAACAGAGACCACCAAGGAAGGCTCTGCAGAGGAAGGCAATGGCAAACCACCTCTACTTCTCACTTGCCTTGAAAGCCCCTTGCTGGGGTTGCCATAAGTCAGCTGTGACTTGACAGCACTCTGCACACAAAGAGAAAGGGTCATCACACATTGTACTTTCTGCCATTCCATAATGATGCTATGCCAAGACTGAAGGGATCTGCAGTCAATAAAGTTGTGGCCTCATTTTCCTATTCACATGTGTTGCCCTTCTCACCTCACCCACTAACCCAACCTGGGTTTGTTCCCACTTTGCACCCAAGTATCCTAGCATGAAATGTAATATTTGTGTGTCTTCCTTTTAATTACCAATGTCCCTGTTCTACTGGTATTGTAATAAAAGGTTTTAATAATGATGCTGGGAATTCTGTGTGTTTCTCAGTAAAAACTCATTCCACCCCCTCATTACCTTGGATTGCTTATCCATACACTACCAATATAAGGTAAGGGACCCTTGTAAAAGGAGATAAATTGCTGTTTATAGTTTGGAGACCTCCAACCCTGCACAGAATAGTGTAGGTGGTGGCAAATATTGATTTATAGTGTTTGGGGTGGTTTTATCCACAGCTGTAAACCTCTTCACAAGTCTTCAGTTGGCTTGAGTTACAGTCACATAGTTCCACTGAAGGAGTTTCACTGAAGACTGCTTCACAGCAAGTGGTTTGCGGTGTGCAGCCGAAATGTTTCCATGCCCTGCCTCGTGCTGTAGTCCTAAATTTGGCAAATGAATCCAAGGATACTGTTGTTTGTTTCAAACCTCAGGAGTCTGACAACTAACTAAGGAAGTACCACTGCCTTAATTTCTTCAAAAAGAGACGTTTACAACAGCATCGCAGGCACAGCAATGATGTAACCTGATCACAAATACAGACATGGTCTGAACACATAAGAACTGTTTTGACAAAGACAAAAGAAAAACATCAAGCCACATAGCAGGGTGTCTTCACAAAGCCCTCCAAGAATGTTAGTTTCGTCAGAGTTCAAGCAATTGCTTTGTTATATGAGACCACATAGCCATGGGATATGGGCTGCAATCCCAAACACACTGAACATCACCCAAGGTCCATAGGGCCTTGAAAGTCCAAGGAGATTTAGGGTCATAGCTTTAGTACAGCATGGGCAAAGACTGACATTTGCAAAAAAAAAAAAAAGATCTTGGATCCTAGCAGTAAGGCTCAACTCAGGGTAATCTGCACATTCAGAACAAGCATGTGAAAGCTTTCCACAGACTATTAGGATTTCTGCACATACAGAAAGGTTTCCATGACTAAGGTAAAGGTAAAGGTTTCCCTTGCTTGAAAGCCAGTCGAATCTGACTCTAGGTGTGCAGTGCTCATCTCCGTTTCCAAGCTGAAGAGCCAGTGCTGTTCGAAGATGTTTCCGTGGTCATGTGGCCGGCATGACTAGACGCCAGGGCGCACTGAACGCTGTTACCTTCCCACCAAAGCGGTACCTATTTATCTACTTGCAATTTCTTGCTTTTGAACTGCTAGGTTGGCAGGAGCTGGGGCCAGAGATGGGAGTTCACTCCATCATGCGGCACTAGGGTCTCAAACTGCCGACCTTCCAGTCTGCAACTCAGTGTCCTTAACCTCTGAAACACCACGGTCTTCCAAATCAAAATCTCCAAGTGCCAAAGGCAGAATGTGAGGAGAAAGGGTTTTCACCTACCCCTTACCCTGATGTTTTATTTCCTATGAAACTGTTGTCCTTTCAGATGGGACAATAATCAAAACACTCAATGATAACTGAAACTGGTAGCCATATATGCCAAAATGACCTTATAACCAAGAGAGAGAAGTTTACTTTGGGTGTATAAAATACTCTTGGAAGGGGGAAAAACTATTTTCCAAAGTGCTTCTATGTACAGCAGATGGAAGTATTACATGGGTATGTAGAGACAGAAGTTCTATAGGATATCTAGTTCTTAAATGAGAACACTTTTCCACATCTTTGAGAGCCACCCAGCCATGCACCCAGTATGTGTGGTGGCAGAGTAACATGTATTCATTCCCACACAGTACAAAGAAGAATTTGCTTGTGACATGCAAGCACAGACCCTTTGTGGGTCTTAAAGGTGCCACTAGACTCAAAATTTGTTCTACTGCTTCAGACCAACACCTAGACCTTATTTGCTTCATCTTCCACTCCTTTTTGGAAAGAGAGGGGTAATACAAGTATTATTGTATTTATATGGGACAAGAAGGTGAAACAGAGATATGAGCTTCCATTTCACCACCGCAAGTAGTGAATCCTTGGCTAAATGAACCAGCTCTGATGTCTGCATTTATGATTTTAAAAGTAACTAAAAACTAAAACTGGGCATGTGGTATATTCCATAGTTTTCATATATGTGTTAATCTAATCTATCTTTGTGAATTATTTTTAGCTTAGGTTTCTGCCCTGACCTGGATGGCCCAGGCTAGTCCAATCTCTTCTGATCTTGGAAGCTAAGCAGGGTCAGCCCCAGTTAGTATTTAGATGGGAGACTCCCAAGGAATTTCAGGATTGTTATGCAATGGCCAACTACCTGTGTTAGTCTCTTGCCTTGAAAACCCTACAGGATCACCATAAAACAGCTGTGATTTGATGGCACAGGTTGTATTCTAGCCACTTCTACCCAGTCAAGCAATCTAGCCAAGAGCAAGTCATTCTTTCATTTGTTTCTCATTTCTGTAACCTAGAAAAATTTTTCTTATAAACTGGAATTAATTCCTCTTTCAATCTACAGCAATACAGTCACAAAATAATAATAAACAATATATGTGTTTCAATTGAACAACCACTTGACTAACTTGGCTAAACATTATCACTTGCTTTCCTGGTTTCTGGAAGGACTGTCTATTCAGATTAAGACAGCTGTTTTTTACCTTATATATTCCTGGCACCAATCTTCTCACAGAATGCCACTTCAAAGCATGATTTATAAGACCCTACAACACTTGTATTCAGATCAGTGTTTCTAAACATAAACCACTGGGGTTCAACCATTCAGGAAGTCATAAAATTTGGTATGTAGGACTCTGTGTAAGATTCTGAAAATATGTCTATAGGGAAACTTATGAAACAGTGTAAGAGAGACATCTAAACGTTCTTTAATAGTTGGTTTTTAGAAAATGTAGGTGAAACTGGCAACATTTTTAACTAAATGATAACAAACCATTTATAAGAGTCATTTATCTTCTAGATCAACAGCCTACCTTTTTTCTGCAGCATTAACATATTCAGCCTTTTATAAACACCACTGTCTGATGAAATAGACTTGAATCCAATGTTCCCTCTAAGCTGTGAAGTCTTGTGAGCAAAAATTCTACTTTGGGAGCTACGGGCCTTAAAGTTGTGAGCGAGCGATTTGGCAACTGCATAAATCAGTTTGCTCTGGAGCCCTCCTTCCTGAGCTAAGACAAAAATCTGTGAGCTGGAGGCTAAAAAACTGTGAGCTAGCTCACACTAACTCAGCTTAGAGGGAACACTGCTTGAATCCATGGGAAATTATACCACAACAAATCTGTTAGTCTTTATGATGCCACAAGACTCTTGCTGGATTTTGTTGCAACAGTTTAACATAGCTTCAGATCTTTGAAGGTAGGCCTTCTTCACATGCAAACTCCATGCAAGGTGAAGTCAAGTCATTAGCGGAGTCAAGTCCCTAAGATATGGAACTCATTCACCCTTGAGACTCAGTTGGCCATCTATGATCTTAAGGAGACTGGTATAAACAGACCTTCTAAATCTAAAGGAATTAAATCTCCCCAAATAATTAAGCTACTTTCGTGCCAGGTTTGAAATTATAGTTTGTTCTGCTGTGGCTTTAGAGCTGTTGGGTTCTTTAATCTTCACTGCTATTTTTAAAATCTAGTGGGACCTTTGTATAATTTTTAGGTTGTGATTATTGCTGGCTTTATTGCTAGATGATTTAGTTTGTTAATAAATTTACTGTTTTAAATATGCTTACCACTCTAAATTTAATAGTGTAAGTGACTGTCAAGGACCCAAGCCTCAATCCCTCTGAGTTGCCACCCCTTTGGCAAGCAAGCAGCGCTCAGAGATGTGGCTTCTCAAGGCTATATGTACACAAGAAATCAGACCTTGGTAAAATATATGAAGATTTATTACATACTTAAAGAATAAGATAATAGTAGGTAAGACAGTCTCTATGGTCTTGCAGCCAGAAAATAAGAACGCTAACTTTACTATCTGATAATTAGATATCTGGTAGTAGATGGCATATCTTTTAAACATCACACTACAAGCTAGAGGCTCAAGTGTTACCAACATAGCCATAGTCAGAGTGTGACAGACTGCACTTTAAAATCTTATAAGTTCTGTCTAAACAGGTAATGGAACTATGAAGGGTTAATTCCTCACAGAGCCAGAGAGCCTTGAGAGACAGACTGCTCTAAGGAATTTGACTGGTTAGCATCAGTTGAGTAGAGAAAGACTTGAGAGCTAAATGCTGAGGAGATGGCAGTCTGAATTCATCCCTGAGAAGAGTC
This sequence comes from Gekko japonicus, assembly GCF_001447785.1. NCBI lineage: Eukaryota > Metazoa > Chordata > Lepidosauria > Squamata > Gekkonidae > Gekko > Gekko japonicus. The sequence continues at coordinate 143,868 of NW_015169799.1, read as the reverse complement.
TAGTACTGATAGAGTCTGAGTATAGCCTTGACCAAGAAGGGTTTAATACTGACAGGAATTGTGTTAAGCCCTGACCTAGAACAGTTTAACACAAATGGAGCGCTGGGAAGGTTTGCAGGAAGAGTGGGTGAAGACTACCATTCAGGCCAGGAAAAAGGACAGATCTTCTACTGAGAGAGGAATTTCCCTACCCAGTTAAAACAGGGAGATAGCTCTGAAGAGTGGAGAGATCCCTGGACTGGTGTGTTTAGAAACTGCCTTTTAAATTCTGAGGAGTCAGTTTAAACTCAAGAAGAGTACTGGTGTGCTTAGTGAAGGAGTCTGGGTACTAGACAGAGTATCCCTGCCTTCTGGAAACCAAAAGAGCCAAATACGTTCAAGAAAGTATACTGGAGTGTTTACGAAACACTGAAACAAAAGTCTCTCATTTTAAAGATTGTAAGCCACTGTGAAAATTGCTTGAAACATATGAACTATAGTCTGTACTCATTTACTTCAGAGTTCTTTATTGATTTACCTCAGAAATTTCCCCCTGATTTCACCTGACCTCTACATTGAATAAAATATTTTGTTATTTTTGAACTTTAAACTCTGCTAGGAAAATATGGGTTGATATAATGTCATATGTGTAATTTACTCTGATAACCTCTAAACGTTTTCATTGTCTGATGTACTTGGTTGAATGATATTTAGAGAAATAACTTTTCTGATTCTGCATGACTTGTGGGCCATAATAAAGATCAATGAATGGAGTAGTATTAAATAAAAGCACTGGACATAAATTTATAAATAAACAGATAGTTGTACCCCTCTGAATTAGTTAAAATATGTTCATTAAAAGAAACTCAGTTGTGAGACTACTGTAATATTTTAGACTTTATTTATTTATTATGGTTCTACCATTCTTTCAATTGGATAGCAAATGATCACACACCATTTGAATAATAGTAACAACTGTTGCCATTGAACTCTAACTAATGAAGTAGCACAGTTTTGTTTTTGGAGAGAAATGTTTCCTATGCTGGAGAGAGAGCATTCTTCAGTGGTTGATGGATTGGTAATAAGGAACAGATGGTGAAAGGATGGCACCTTCACCCTTGTTCCACCCCAAGGGTGTTCTGTTCTAGTCCTCTGCTGAAGACTCCACTGTGGTTTCAAGGATTCCCTTTCCCAGATGTTGACATTTAGTTGCATGGGTAAAGGACAGAGCTGCTGATTAAGCTCTTGCTGTCTCATCTCCTCCTTCTCAACAGCAGCAAGGATGCTTTCAGAGAACAATGATGACTTCTCTCCACAAATGTCCTCCTGCTGCAGCTACTAGTCTTAGCTATATGATAGCCCTGACAGGAATAGTCCTCCCAATCCAATGCATAGGATGTCATTGCTCAACACAAACTCTTATTAAGTCTTTAAATACACATACAGTGAGTGAGTGAGTGAGTGAGTGAGTGAGAATACCAGGACTGTGAATATACTGTCATATAAAAATCAAAATTCTGTATCCACTCAATTAAATTATGAGCCCTGGGATGATGAGCTGTCAAATTTAAGATTATTTATATATAATTTCTTATTTTGTATCATGTATTATGCTTTGTCTCAAGAACACCAACTGGTGATAATTCTCACAAGCAAAGTCTCACTTGAGGTCAGGGCCCTGCGGGACCTATTACAGTTCCGCAAAGCCTGTAAAACGGAGCGGTTCCGCCAGGCTTTTGTTTGAGGTGGCGGACATTCAACCATTCGGGCCTGCCCTGTTTATGGCCCGTTTCCCAGTGCCTGCTGTCAGATAATATTACTGGGCACTTGAGCACCTATATTCACCTGATATGAGGCATGCGGTTTGATGATATTGGAGCTCCTGCCTCCCGGCAAAGCCGCTGGAGGTCTGGGGGGCTGTTTTGCTGCGCCGGAGGAAACCCAGGCAGCAACAGAGCACATGATGCACAGCGTTGTGACATGGGTGGCGGGCGCGGAACCGGCTCTGCTAGAAAAGGCCAGGCTCCGCTTTCACCCGATTTCAGTTGCCCTGGTCGACAACAATTTCTGCCACACCCTGGTATACGGGTCGAGTTCCAAGACCTGTATAGGGCTGGTGGGGTGCACCTATCTCAGAAGAGCAGTGGGTTCTTTTTGTAGGACTTGCGGTATAACTACTGTTGTAGGAAAAGATCACAAGCTGTTTCTACAGACGAATTAAATATGTGGGCACAATCCACCTATAGGTAAGCACTTGTAAATCTGATTGATTTCAGTGGAAGAGAATGCTTGTCAAATGAGACTTAACGGAGACATACAAGGAAAAAGGAGAAGGTGGGGGAGTTCTGATTTTTTTACTCAACCCCCCCCCACTTCATGGTGTTCCATTGCTTTGAGCATTTTTGTGCCTACCTTGCGCTGTTCTGATATCAGAATTATGTTTTAAGCATCAGAACACTATGAGGTAAGGGGTAGGGTTTGCAATGGCTCAAGACCAGAGCTGGGTGACCCGCCCAAGAAAAGGGCAAGGAGGTTGGTCAGGGGAATGATACCAGCCTTGCCTGTTCCATGCTCACTTAGCTGGTCCCTTGCAGCAATGTTGTGTTAAATAGTTAATAAAGGGGCCCTTGTTTACTTCCAAACTGTTGTCTGTCTTGTTATTCCAACTGGGGGAGCAATGTTTATCATGCCACTGACTGTTTTACTGCTTTTACTGTTGTATTGTTTTATGGACTGCATGTTGCAAGCCACTCTGAGCCCACAAGGGTTGCCTGCTTTGGGGCAGCCATGTGGTCATTCCCCCCCATACTTTGCCACTGGGTGCTTGAAGCCCTGCATGCCAGACACCCAGGAGTCGTCCGGATGAAGGCATTAGCTCGCAGCTATGTATGGTGGCCAGGATTGGACTAGGAAATTGAAGGCTGGGTCCGGACTTGCCAACACTACCAAGAGTTGCGACTAGAACCACCTCAGGCACCAGTACAGCGCAGAGAAACCACCTGGGTGCCATGGTCCCACCTGCACATAGACTTTGCTGGCCCCTTTCAGGGACAAACCTTCCTAATTGTTGTGGACTCATTTTCTAAATGGCTGGAAGTAGTCCCAATGTCAGTAATGACCTCTGCGTCGGTCATTCAGGCGTTGTGCTGCATCTTTAGCACGCACGGACTGCCCAGGACTATCATGTCCGACAACAGGACACAATTCACATCATCTGAGTTCCAGAAATTTATGGACGCCAATTTGATCCAGCACGTCACGGCAGCCCGTTTCATCCATCCACTAACGGGCAGGCTGAATGAATGGTCCGCACTACAAAGGACGCACTGCGAAAAATAGTCTACGGTGACTGGAACCAGAGAGTAGCAGACTTCCTACTGCAGCAGCACGTAACGCCTCACACAGCTACCAGGAGGAGCCCCATGGAACTTCTGATGAACCACCGTTTATCTACAATGCTTGACCAGCTGCACCCGGACCTCACTTCAGATCGTCCACCACGGCAAGAGGTTCTGGAGCCTCTTCGTTCTTTCCAGCCTGGCGACTTCGTTTATGCCCATAACTACAGCGATGGGCCGATCTGGATTCCAAAAGCTAACGGACCAGTGTCGTATGTGGTGACTACGGCAGACAGGAGAGGCCTTCGGAGACACCTTGACCAGCTTAGGCAGCGCTGGGTCAGGGACTTGGAGCCAGCTGACACAGAGACCCAAGCGGCAGAGCAAGATCCCATGCCATGCTCTGTTCCTATTGTTCCCCAGTCAAACACCGGGTCGGAGGCAAGCGCTGCCTCATCACCCTGCTCAGAGCATGGGAACTCTCTAGAGTGGACACCGTCCATCGAGCCTGAGTCCAGGCACTATGGTCCCCGACTGCACTGCGGACTGTCAGCCACTCAGCTCCAGCAGTGCCCCGAATTCGACAGCTGGGGAACCACGGCGTTCCCAACGAGTAAGAACTCGCCCTGATTATTTACAAGGCTTTGTGTGCTAACTTAGGGAGGAGGAGTGTTATGTATTGGGTTATGTGTATTACTTTGCAAGCGTGAGCTTAGATCACAAGCTCCAGAGACTGTCAGCATCCAAAACTACGCAACTGGATTGGTCGCTATTGTGAACAGACCAATCCGGAAAGACTCTGACTTTCGGCGGGAACAATTCCCATTGGACCCAAGCTCTCATTGTTGATTGGAAATTATTGTTCCAGGAAGTCTGGTTTCCCTGGTTCAAACTGTATATAGTTGGGTCGTTCTGTGTGTTCTTTGTCTGTGTTCTGAGCTAATAAAGAAATTACTAGTTTGAAATGCTGCCTCGATCTCAATATAGAATAATGTTGTTGATGATGATGATGATACATTTACCTTGCACCAGTCTTGGTAGGACCTCTAGCACCCTCCTCCAGATACACAGAACAGCTGCAACACACCATGTCTCTTCCTACTTTCCCCCTCATAAAATCTAGCTGAAAACATTGTGTTACATAATGTCATTAGCTGTAGACCGGTTGCACAGAGGCAAGAGATGCAATTGGTGTGATGACATTGCATCTCATTGTGTTCATCTGGACTGCTTGTGGAATAGGTAATACAGAGCAACAGCTGCTCTGTGTCCATAGGAACATCTAGTCAGACCCCAAAACAATAGCCACTCTAGAGCAAACCCATGCTCCCACTGACTCCCCACAGCCACCAAGGCAGTGCCAGTCCCACAGCTCTCACCTCCCACATCAGCCTGCAGTCTGTGTTTTCATCCAGCTCCTGGGGCATTCGCTTCTCTCCTGCAAATGGTCCAAATTTTTCACCCTAAATCAGGATAACACAGGCAAAAAAACATTGGTGCCTTTCTTTTTGCCTCAGTTATAGCTTCACCCATCTCACTCGTCCTAAGCAAAGATAGCCTTCTAAATCCATTAAGGCCATTGGGATCACAAGCGTATAACTGAATAGAATGACACTGCCAGTCAGAGGAATGGGAGAAAGCAGAGGAGGAATTTGGGAAGATCCTGTTGGCTGGCTGTCCAGTAGCAGCTGAATAACATCTTCCCTGAGTCTGTCCTTCTCTTTGTTCACTAATGCTTAGGACCTAGCCATGCCCAAACGCATGAGCCAAAGGTTGTTGTCCTTCAGCCGAAAGCTGGGCAGAAATGACTGCTTGACCCTCAGAATCCCCACACAGACACATATTTTTTCCTCTTTATTTCTCTTTCTTTTCCCTGTTTTGTTAGCAACTTTGGGTCCCCATCAGGATGAAAAGAGGGATATCAACAAACAAACAAACAAATAAGGATATTAAAAAACAGGGGCTCTTGAGAGCATTATAGAGGCCTGAGGCAAACTAAACATTATTGTTTTTAAAGAACTGGGTCTGGGTTCTCCCATCTCCTGTTCCTCGCAGTCACGCAGACACTGTAGGGAATGAACGGCGGGGGGGGGCACTCCTGCCTCCACACCCAAGCTGTCTTCCTGCAAGAAAGCCAAGCGGCGGCGGGGGGGGGGTTATTTCCTTGATTTTGCTGCTCCACTTGCAATCTGTGGCTGCAGCAAACACAAGGAATCCAGACCCAACTCTTTGAAAACAGTAAAATTTCATTGGTCCTAAGTCCTGGCCATGGCAGAGATGGAAATACATCCCTTGTAAAAAGTAAAGGTAAAGGTTCCCTTGCTCGAAAGCCAGTCGAATCTGACTCTAGGGTTGCGGTGCTTATCTCCGTTTCAAAGCCGAACAGCCAGCACTGTCCGAAGACATTTCCGTGGTCATGTGGCCGGCATGACTAAACACCAAGGCACACGGAACGCTGTTACCTTCCCACCGAAGTGGTACCTATTTATCTACTTGCAATTTCTTGCTTTCAAACTGCTAGGTTGGCAGGAGCTGGAAGTAGAGATGGGAGCTCACTCCATCATGCGGAACCCGGGTCTCGAACTGCTGAGCTACTGACCTTCCACAGCCTGCAGTTCAGCGTCTTAACCACTTGAGCCACCGCAGCTCCTATACATCCCTTGTATAGGAGCTGCAGTGACCTCCCTTGTATAGGCTCTCAAATCCAAACATAGCCCAAGTATCCTTCCATTCCGAACTTTAAGATCACACCACATACACTGTTAGAAACACTTTTACAGTGCAGTCCTACACACACTTAGCAGGGAGAAGGCTCCACTGAATTCAATGGTACTTACTCTTGAGGAGTAAACATGCATAAGATTTCATAGTGACTGTGAGCCAATATAGTGTAGTAATCAGTGCTGGAGACCCAGGTTTGATTTAGGAGACCCAGGTTCAAATCCCCACACTGCCGTGAAAGCTTGCTGGGTGACCCTAAGTCAGTCATACAATCATACCATAACCTACTTCACTCCATTTTCCAAAAAATAGGGCAGATAGACTCCCAATTCTAGCTGTATCTGAGGAAGTGAGCAATGACTCACAAAAGCTCCTACCCTGCCACATATTTTGTTAGTCTTTAAGGTGCTACTGGACTCTTTTCTACTGCTACAGACAGACTAACACAGCTACCCATCTTGATCCACCTCACAGGATTGTTGTGAAGATAAAATGAAGGAGAGGAGAATGAGGTACGCCCTTCCAACCCGGAAGACAGGTGGGGTATACATGATGTAAATAAATGTCAGTGTTCTCACATGCTGCATACAAACTACAGGTACAGAAGGGTAATACAGGTATGTACCCACTAGGTGTGAAACAGGAGCCAAAAAAATGCTGGAATTTGGGAGGCACCTGCCTAACTTTGCTAACCAAAATAAAGAACCTTGAATTACCATCCCAATTATTTGTTTATGCCTTTCCTTTTTCCCAAGAGGCCCAAGTATTAGAGTTTTCTTGAGAATTTGTTGTATCCCTCCGTCCCCCCACACCCCATGTGCTATGGAGCCTGAGATCTGGAACGCGCAGATTCTAAGTGTAAACCGATGAATGTCCCGTATTTGCATGCTGGAAATGTGGATGGAAACAAACCTATTGTGCATGGGAAACCACTTCTGAGTCCTTCTTTTACTCTTGTGGCTTTCCCACCCCAAGGTCTACCAACAACAACGTCGGGGAGGGGAAGCCCAGGAGAGAAATTCCTGCTTTAATTTCGGGGGGGGGGGGTTTCCTTTCCACCCGCCAGCTCGCAGCAGACGGAAGTGGAGCGGGAATTGACGGGGAGGGGGCGACGGGACGCGAACTTGAACTCGAAAGCCTGCCCCGAGAGCGCGCGCGCGAGCGGCAGTGACCTCTCCTGTGCTACGTGGCAGGCTGTCTCGGGAGGACCCAACATTCGGGAAAACTTCCAAAAAAACCATGGAGGGGAGGCAAAATTAAGAGCGATTGAGAAAAGGAGCTTGCAGAAGTCACAGCAACCCCGTTGCGTCTGGCACTGCACCCCTCCCGTCGCAACCATACCCCTCACTTTAGGGGGCGGCAGCCCACGCATCACCCACCTTTTTTACTCTCCGGGCTGTAAAGAGCCCCATCCCGTCTTGAATGTTAGAGGACTTCAGGGCAAACCTGTCCGGCACGTACATGCCCAGCATTGTGCACTAAATTTGGGCGGGGGTGGGGGTGTGTGGCCTTTTGCTGCTGCTAAAGGGGCAAAGAAGCCAGCAGCGCTTTCATTGCAAAGAGCGGGAGCCGAAGACACGGGGGACGGAGCAAGAGCAGAGCGCTGGTTGCAGGGTCTGCCGCCCCCCCTCCTCCTCCTCCCAGCTCCCGCAAAGAAAGGGAGGAGCCTCCTCCGCGGAGTCTCCACAGTGGCTGCCGGGGCAGGGGCTTCTGCGAGGATGGGGGGGGGGAGGCGGCGCTCCGATTGGCTGAAAGTTTCACTCCAGCGAGAAAAGGCCGATTCTGTCCAGCGGAAAGAAGCCCTCCTCGCACGCGTCGTCGGAGAATTCCGGGCTTGCGTGGTTCGGGGAAGGCGGGTGGGCCAGCTGGGCGGTTCTTCTGCCGCTGGATGAATCGCCGCACAGATCGCTCATCGAGACCTCGCAGGAGTAGTTCATAGCCCGCGTACAGAGCTTGTTACAGCCGCAGCCTTGGGGGGATGGTCTTTTGAGTACCAACGCCAAGTGGCTGTTCTGAGGCCGCAGATGAGATGGTGGGAGTGGCAAGGACTTTTATGCCAGGGCTGCATCGCCTATATTATGACCGGGGCCAGCACAGCTATCTATGGGGCTGGATCCAACCAGTTCTTCTAGGGAAGGACAGGATTGCCCATTGGAAACAATGGGAGAGGCTCGAAGGCCCACGGAATACAAGGGGAGCCATGAATGCCAATTGACTTGCCTGGGCTTTGCTGACCTACATTACGGCACAAAAAAGTTGCAATGAAAAGGTGGGGTGGGTTTTCGGTTAAGGTCTCTGGGCCAGAAGCGAGAGGTCACCTGGTGGAATGATGGTCCCTGGGAGTAGTGTAAATTACAGAGTAGAATCACATCCCCTGGGAGTAACAGAAGTTTTCTGGGACTGGAATAACAACCCCCATAGTGGAATGACAGCCCCTGGGGTAGTACAAGTGTTCTGGGACTGTAGTGACATGCCCCAGAATGGAAGGATGGCTGCTGGGAGTAGAATCAGTGTTCTGCAACTGGAATCACAGACTTTCCAGAAGTTGTGTCATTATCCACAAATCAACTCCACATTAATAGTTGTGCTGCTTGTCAGCGCCTCTGTTTCCTCTAAGAGCCAGTGTGGTGTAGTGGTTAAGTGCACGGACTCTAATCTGGGAGAACTGAGTTTGATTCCCCACTCCTTTGCTTGCAGCTTCTGGATGACTTTGGGCAAGCCATAGTTCTGTCGGAGCTGTTCTCTCAAGAGCAGTTCTCTCAGGGCTCTCGCAGGATGTTTGCTATGGGGAAAGAGAAAGGACATTGTAAGCCACTCTGAGACTCCGAGTGAAGGGCAGGGTATAAATCCAATCTCTTCTTCTTCAGTTGGCATTCCCAGCTCCCATTATATCCAGCGGGCATACCAGCATCTCCCATTGTTCCCAGTGGGCAATCCTGTCCTTCATTTTAGTACAGCCCACTCTTCCACTGGTGAGAAAGGGAGGTGAGTTCCTATTTGACAGCCCAAAGGCCTGTTTGATAGTATCAAAAGCCACTGAGAGGTCCAGGAAAATCTACAGAGACACATTCTCCCTGTCACTCTACCTGCAAGGTCATCAGTCAGCATGGCCAAGGCTGGGGCAGAAACAGCCCCAAAGGCAGGCCTGAATCCAGACTGAAAATGGGCTAGATGATCCATCTCCAAGACCACCTGAAGCTGTGTAGCTCGAGCACTTGGCTCAAGAATAGAATATCAGCCCACTGGGTGGTAATCACACGTCATAACAATGTGGACAGGATCAAAAGATCCCCTGGGAGTCTACATAAGGCACCTCAGGTTGCATGGTGGAAGAAAAGTAGGATATAAACAAAGAGACAGCTTCAAGGCCACCCACAGAGTTTCATAACCAAGTTGAGACTGGAACCTGGGTCTGCCATGATACCCCAACACTGGGCCTGTTATGTTCATATCACAGGCAGTGTTCCCTCTAAGCTGAGTTAGAGCTAGCTCACAGTTTTTTAGCCTCCGGCTCACACATGTCTTAGCTCAGGAAGGATAGCTCCAGAGCAAACTGATTTATGCAGTAGCCAAATCGCTCATTCACAACTTTAATGCCAGCAGCTCACAAAGTGGAATTTTTGCTCACAAGACTCCACAGCTTAGAGGGAGCATTGATCACAGGTCTCTCCAGTTGCAGCCTACTTCTCTGCAGAGTTAACTACACCTAATTCTGCAGAGGATCATGCTGGAGAAAAATACGGAGGAGAATTTTAGCCTCACAATTACCCTGTGAGGCTGTTTAAACTGAGAGGCAACCTGTAGAAGCTTATCCTGTGAGTTTCATAAAACCACAGAGGCAGGGGTCATTTCGTAGAAAAAGAGCTAGGGGAACTCATTAGCATAACTCATTAGCTTATGCCACACACCCTGACATCAGGGGCCCGGCGGTGGACCTGCAAGGCCAGCGGGAGTGGGAGAAAGCCCCACCAAGGCCCTTCCTGGCCCCAGGCAGGCAGGGGTGGGGAGAGGCGGGGAGGAAGCAACTTACCCTCCCTCTTCTTCTGCCTCCTCCTGGCTGAATGAGGGCTGGAAGCGGGGCGGCCGGAAGCAGGGGGCGGGGCTTCGTCATGTGCCCCGCCCCCCTGCACCTCACCCGGGGGAACTGCGTTCCCCCATGTTCCCCCCCGAAATGACCCCTGCACAGAGGTATGATCTTGAGTTTCCAGCCTACAAACCCAAAATGCTAGCCACCATCTCATCCACACTGGCTATTTACATAGCTACTTCACTGGCCCACAAGCTTGCTTTAGATTGTGCATGTTGGTAGTTAACACGGAAGACCGTACAAGATTCATCAGCAGACTTAGAACATTTTATTATTTTTTAGAAAATGAGGCATTTGAAAAACAATGTACCTTACTTGCAATACCCATTTCTTCTTGAGATAAGCACCCCATATACAATCACATTATTGATATGATATACCCTATATTTGTCAGTACTAGGTATTTAAATGATTATGACTCAATTGTTGCTGCTGTTGCTGTTAATAGCAACAGCAGCTGTAAGCAGCAGCAGCAGCAGTATCTTTCTAAATTTCCATTTTCTATACAGTACTACACGCAATCCAATGACTTCCAGAAGCATAGAAGACCTAATGAAAATCCTTTTGCCAAATACTGTTCTATGTAGTAAAGCTATTTACATCATTAAAGACAAAGATCACCCAGTTGGAACATTTAGATTTTGAATAATATTATACCTTGTCCCAGTTTGAGCACCAAGCTGTAAATCACTTTTTGGTTATTTTGTTAATATTGTATATCATACAGTGGTAGTTAACTGAATGACAGGGGACCTGAAAGTGAACTCTCTCTATTAAACAGATTAATTTAAGATGGGAATTCAATCCAGAGTGCATGTATTATTGCTTTAGTCTATGTACAGTTTATCAAAGCACAGACTGTAGCTGGCAAAAGATTGTTCTTTTCCCAGTGGAGAGATACATTTGTTTAAATCTGATTATAAAGCTGAAAGAAAAACAATGCGTTTGGGGAGTAGGGGGAGGGGAGTGAGAAAGAAAACTCTGACAAACCTGTGGGGTTTAAAATACTATATTTGTGTGCTCGCATCTTATAATTTTAATCATTGGGCTGCTCCAGATTTGTTCTTTTGGTTTATGCTTTGTTACAAACGCCCTCTCATTGACATGACTGCCCTTTTAAGTGCACTAAAGGATATAATTAGTTTATTCTTTTAACTATCATTTGAAGACATCCGCAGGCAAAGTTACAACTGTTGGTAGCTGGAGGTTAAGGATCCCTGTAACTCCCTAAAGTCAGAGATAAGAAAAAGAGAACAAGATCTGGCCTTAAACTATGTGACCTTCTCAGGCTCGGCCAATATACTGAATATCTCTGTTATTTAATGCATCTAAGTTTATAGCTGCCCTCTTCTTTTTTTATACAGTAAGAAACCAGCTTGCCAGAGATGAATAAGCAGCAGCAGCCTGCAGAGTGATTATGGGGAAAGGCTTGCTTAAAACAGTTCTTGGTGGCGGCCCTGGAGAACAAAAGGAAGCCGGGGCAAAGGCCAACAGAATTTTGTCAAGAGAACACACTGGTCATAGCGAACACCCTCTTCCAACAACCTAAGAGGCGACTCTACACATGGACATCACCAGATGGAGAACATCAAGATCAGATTGATTATATAATTTGCAGTCAAAGATGGAGAACCTCTATACAGTCAGTCAAAACAAGACCTGGAGCTGACTGTGGCTCAAATCATGAGCTACTCATTGCAAAATTCAGACTTAAACTGAAGAAAGTTGGGGAAACCACTAGGCCATTCAGGTTTGACTCGGATCACATCCCTAATGAATATACTGTGGAGGTGAAGAATAGGTTTAAGAGACTAGATTTGATAGAGTGCCTGAAGAATTGTGGATGGAGGTTCATGACCTTGTACAGGAGGCAGCAATCAACACCATCCCAAAGACTAGAGATCTCTTCAAGAAAATTGGAGAAATCAAAAGGACATTCCATGCAAAGCTGGCCATGATAAAGGACAGAAACTGTAGGGACCTAACAGAAGCAGAAGAGATGGCAAGAATACACAAGAACTATACAAGAAGGACCTCTGCCGCTGGATAAATCGCCTTGACAACCACGACGGTGTGATTACTGATCTCGAGCCAGACATCCTGGAGTGCGAAGTCAAATGGGCCTTAGAAAGCATTACTAACAACAAAGCTAGTGGAGGTGATGGTATTCCAGCTGAGCTATTCAAAGTCTTAAAACATGATACTGTTAAAGTGCTGCACTCAATATGCCAGCAAATTTGGAAAACGCAACAGTGGCCACAGGATTGGAAAAGGTCAGTTTACATTCCAATCCCAAAGAAGGGCAGTGCCAAAGAATGTTCAAACTATCACACAATTGCACTCATTTCACACACTAGCAAGGTCATGCTCAAGATCCTACAAACCAGGCTTCAGCAGTATGTGGATAGAGGACTGCCAGAAGTACAAACTGGGTCTTGAAGAGGTAGGGGAACTAGAGATCAAATTGCCAACATTCAGTGGATTATGGAGAAAGCAAGGGAGTACCAGAAAAAGAGCTATTTCTGCTTCATTGACTATGCCAAGGCCTTTGATTGTGTGGATCACAACAAACTATGGCAAGTCCTTAAAGAGAACACAGTACCAGAGCACCTCACATGTCTCCTGAGAAACCTGTATAAGGGTCAAGAAGCGACAGTTAGAACCGGACATGGTTATACAACTGTATAAAAACACTAAAACAAGAAAATTGATAAAATCACAATACAATTCTAAATATAATAAGTTATAAAGTGCTAGTACAACTAATATAAGGATGGCTGATGTGTTTACAGCAATCACAGTATACAGATAGTCTGGGTTGTGTCAGGTTGTTGATGGTATAATACTATTGATTTTGATGTTACTATTGACATTGGTGTTGGGGCCAGGGCCCTGCTCTAAGTGCTGTGGCACCCTAATCAAAGGCCTGGTGGAAGAGCTCTGTCTTGCAGGCCCTGTGGAACTTTAAAAGGTCCCGCAGGGCCCTGATGTCCTCCAGGAGCTCGTTCTACCAGTATGGAGCTGCCACAGAGAAGGCGTTGGCCCTTTTTAGCACAGGCTGGATCTGCTCCCACATAGGGAGACCCAACAACAGCCTGGGCCATTCTGCACTAACTGCAGCTTCCGGATTTGGAACAAGAGCAGCCCCATGTAGAGACCATTACAGTAATCCAGTCTCAAGGTGTCCATTGTGTGGATCACTGTCACCAGGTCATTGCGTTTGAGGAAGGGAACCAACTGCTTAATCAACCGAAGATAGTAGAAGGCTGACTTTGCAGTGGCTGCTACTTGGGCCCCCATTGTTAAGGAGGCATCTAGGAGCACTCCCAAGCTCCTAACCATCGAAGGTCGGGAGTGGGATCCCTACCCCCGGGCCACTCTGACTCAGGTACAGGAGCTCCGTCTTTGTCGGATTCAATTTCAATCAACTCAGTCTAAGCCAGCCAGCCACGGCTTTCAATGCCAGGTCTAGATCTTCCGGGCTAGAGTTGGACCGGCCACCCAACAGCAGATGGAGCTGGGTGTAATCCACATATTAGTGACAGCCCAGCCCATGCCTCCGGGCAATCTGGGCAAGGGGACGCATGTGGATGTTAAACAACATCGGGGAGAGCACCACTCCCTGAGGCACTCCACAAACTAGCAGGTGCCTTTGGACAGCTGTTTCCCAATGGCCACCCTTTGTCCCCAACCCTGGAGAAACGAGGAGAGCCACTATAAGGCAAACCACTGAATCCTGGTGTCGGCAAGGCGGTGGGTCAGTAGTTGGTAGTCGACCGTGTCGAACGCCGCTGACAGGTCCAACAACAGCAACACCACCAAACTGCCCCAGTCAGATGACTCCAAAGGTCATCTGTGGGGGTGACCAGTACTGGCTCCATCCCATGGCCTGGTTGGAAGCCGGACTGGAAGGGGTCTAATGTGGAGGTGTCATCCAAGAAACTCTGCAGCTGAATCACCACCACACTCTCAATTAGTTTGCCCAAATAGGGCAAATTGGAGACTGGCTGGTAATTAGCCAATGCAGCTGGGTCCAAGCATGGTTTTTTTAAGAGAGGGTGTATCACTGCCTCCTTGAGTGCCCCCAGGAACAGCCCCTCAGAGAGGGATTTGTTGACAATTTCCCTTAGGGCACCTTGTAGCCCATCGCAACCAGCTTTAATTAGCCATGACAGGCACGGGTCAAGGTTGCAAGTGGTCAGGTGAATAGTTGAGAGTAAATTGTCGACCTCCTCTAGGCTGAGTGGACTGAAATAATCAAGAACTTGACAAGAAGACATGCATGGAGCCTCAAGTTCTCTTACTGTATCAACTGTGGGGGGAAGGTCGCAGCAGAGTGACAAGACTTTATCTGCAAAATAGCTCACAAAAGCCTCACAGCCAATCTCCAATTCCTTAACGTTTGGTCTGTCCTGTGGCAGAGTAATAATGGACTAAATAGTTCTAAACAATTGGGCTGGGCGGGAGCTTGCAGACGCAATCGTGGCTGCATAATATTCTCTTTTAGCAGCTTTGACTGCCATCTCATAGGATCTCATAAACGTCCTATAAGATGCTCTTGTGGCTTCATTGTGAGTGTGCCGCCACTGTCTCTCTAGCTTTCTGAGCCCTCACTTTATTCGCCGCAGCTCCTGGGTTTACCATGGAACGAGCTTAGAACGGGGGTGCAGAGGACATTGGAGAGCGTTCTCTTTGATGGCTGCCGAGAGTCGGCTATGCCAGTCCTCAACAAGCTCATCTAATGAGTCGCCAGGGGGCATTGGATCCTGCAGGGCCATCTGGAACCACATAGGGTCTATTTGGCTCTGCCGGCGAGCTAAAATACGCTTGCCACCCATACAGGGTCAGGGTGGAACATTCACGTGGGCCTTCAGGGCAAAGTGGTCTGACCATGGAACTGCCGTAGCGGTGATGCAGTCCACTGTAATCTCTGCCACGAAGATCAAATTGAGTGTGTCCCCAGTATGAGTAGGAGCAGGCTGGAAAGGGAGTGAGCTCTTCTACATTTCCGTTCCCTTCCTTTCCCCGTGAAATAAATAAAGGCCAGTAATAACACAATTCACATTAAAATTCTAACCCCAATTTGTCAGATAGGCCAATTATAGATAAATTCCAACAATAGGATAGTCAGTCCCTAATAGTTAATTGACTAATCAATACAATTCATTTTAATCCCTTTAATTAATTACATCGTATGAGTACATCATGTGGAATTCTAGCCTGGATTAATCACAAACCGAAATTAAGATTGCTGGGGAAAACATCAACAACCTCATATATACAAACAATACCACTCTAATGGCAGATAGTGAAGACGACCTAAGAGCCTCTTGCTCAGCATGAAAGAGGTGAGCGCAAAAGTTGGCTTGAAACTCAACATCAAAAAAAACTAAGATCATGGCATCCAGCCCCATCACTCCTTGGCAAATAGAAGGGGAAGTCATGGAAGCAGTGACAGAATTCACATTCCTGGGATCCAAGATCACTGTACACGGTGACTGCAGCCATGAAATTAAAAGATACCTGCTCCTTGGGAGGAAAGCGATGGCAAACCTAGACAGCATAATAAAAAGTAGAGACATCACCCTGCCAACAAAAGTCCATATGGTCAAAGCAATGGTATTCCCAGTAGTAATGTATGGCTATGAGAGTTGTACTATAAGGAAGGCCGAGCGCCGAAGTATAGATGCTTTTGAATTATAGTGCTGGAGAAGACTCTTGAGAGTCCCTTGGACTGCTAGGAGATCGAATCAGTCAATCCTAAAAGAAATCAACCCTGACTGTTCCCTGGAAGGCCAGATACTGAAGCTGAAGCACAAATACTTTGGCCACCAAATGAGAAGGGAACGCTCACTGGAGAAGACCCTGATACTGGGAAAGATTGAAGGTCAAAGAAGAAGGAGACTGCAAAGGATGAGATGGTTAGACAGTGTTATTGATGCAATGAACATGAAATTAAGCAGACTCCAGAGCACGACGGAAGACAGGGGGGCCTGGCTTGATGTGGTCCATAGGGTCACCAAGAGTCGGACTCGACTGTGCAACTGAACAACAACAACACACTGAGGCTTCCGGTTGATGGCGGCACGCTAGCAGACTCACCTCCCGGACCTCCCGGGGGTGAAGCTGTGCTCCAGCCGAAGGAGGGGGTGTGCAGGCTCACTACCCCCCAGGGAACCGGCTGAAGGGCCTTTGGCTATGGAGCTTTTGAGAGGTTGCTTCTTCAACAGCGTAATGCCGGAGAATTGAGGCACCTCTTCGCTCTGACGGTTCTTCGTGCTGAGAGACCGAATGGACTAAGTGACGCTGACCGGGGCAAGCGCAGGAGATCGAGCGTTAGAAATGGAGTGTAAACTAGGTCCATGGACCGATTATGAACGTAAGTCATTTAAGCATTGATTAAAAAGAAAAGAAGCTCCCCACCCCCACCCCACGGAACAGAAGATAAGGCGAGCGGGGGAGGGACGCCTCCCAAGCGCATAAACTTTAGAGAGAATGGGGGGGGAGCGGAAGTATAAATGGTTAAAACTGCTAAGGAGTACTTACCAAGGCGAGTGCGAGCGTTTAAGCACATATTCAGAGACTTTCAAAAAACTTGCGAATGTAAACAAAGAGAAAAAGATGGCGGGGAAGAGGACGGAGAAAAAGAAACATCTGAAATCAAAAGTAACTGAGAGCCCAAAACCGGAAGGAGCCAACAAGCCAGCAAAGACTTTGGCAGACTCCATGTGCCACCTGCTGGACCAAATGAATAATTTCAAAGAGCAGATGACATCAATGACCAAGTGTATCACCACTCAACAAAATCAGATAAGCGAGACTTTGAAAATGATGAATCAAACAAATGAGAAGGTGAAAGAAGTGGACACCACTACCCAAAAGGTGAATAAGAAAGTACAAAAACTGGAAAAGAAGCAAGTTTCTACAGAAGAGCAGTTGCTACAATTACAAATGGAAAAGGCTAATATGATCCTTTGCTTTCAGGACATGCCAGAGACTAAGGGAGAGAATCTGAAGGAAATGATGAGTGAAATACTGGCCCCAGTGATAGAGATGAAGGCGGAATCTTTGCTAAGCGAAATGGATGTGGCCTACAAGTCATATTCAGGATACATAAAGAAAAATAATCTGCCTGGAGAAATTGTTGTAAGATTCTCTAAGAGGCATGTAAGGGATGCAATCCTGAAAGCAGTATCTGGAGCACCCCTGAGAGCTGGGGTACTGAGAGCTGGAGAGTACTGAAGGATAATCCATTTGAAATAAGACAACAGAGAAAGAAACAGAGGAGGAAGAAAAAGAAGGGGACAGCAAGTCCAGTGGCAAGCTGGACTCGGGTTCTTCCGGGGTGGACTCTGTCAGAGAATGGGGCAGCAGCTCCTAAAAGTCCTTTAAGGTTGCAGAAGAGACTGGACAAGAAGTGAAGGCTGAAGGACTCTGAATTGTGCCTTTGAAAAAATTTGAATTGAGATGCTTTGGGGTATTTCCTTATATCAGTTAAATTTAAGATGTGGGAAAAGTTAACAGAATATGTGATTCAGTTGGTAATGAGATTAATATGATTAAGACTAGATTTGTATTCAAGCTGATTAGAAGATCTCCTCTCTTGGGTTTTTAGTCAGTAGTGGGTATCTTTTCTTTATCCCCTAAATGTAGTCCCCTCCCTTATTTCTGTTATAGTTTGTAGTTTTAATAAAAATGCAATTAAAAATTCCCCATTGGGGAGCAAAAACCCCCACAACACACTGAGAAGCAGTGTTTGCTTTGGCCAGGAGACCCAGACATGATATATCCTTTCCCAGCGTTTTTTTTTTTTAGATGAGAAAGAGAAAATCTCGTAGTATTCAGGTCATTCCTTATAGCTAACATTTTCTGACAACATTTAATATTATAGGGTGTTTTATTTATTTATTTATTTATTTAATTTTATTTATACCCCGCCCTCCCCGCGTGCGGGCTCAGGGCGGCTTACAACAATATGGCACTCAGTGCAATAAAACAATTTAAAACAATTAGTACATGGGCCACGCCCAAGGATCCCGCGTGACTAAAACCCTCTCTCCATATTGCACATGCCCTTTCATTCCAAGAGAGGTTGCTGTGGCCCCCTGATAACTCTTTACTTTGGATAACTCTTTACTTAATAGGCTCTGCAAATGTGAAAATAATCCTTATATGTCAAGCTGCATCAAACCCTTCATGGGGCCAGGAGCCATGCATAGTTTAAGCATTGTCAAGCAAAGCTTATGGAATCAGTTTTCATTGTATACTAAATGGGTAAATTGGGAAGAGGAGCAAATTAAATCTGCCATGCAAAGCTGTATAATGTATAAACTGTTCAGGACAAAACCCCTCACAAACCTTAATATTTGTGAGCAGCTGTATTTGTATTTCCCAAACGAAAAACAAAAGTGGCCTGGGCCGAGGAAACATGAGGCAGCCCCACCCCACTCGCCCTGTGTTGCCTCATCCCTAAATCCATTTGGCAGCTCTTCCACGCTTTCTTCTCTTGCCTTCTTGTTGGCTGAACTTCTTGGTGGCTGAAGCCATTAACAACTTCTTGTCTAAAGCCACTGCTGCCCTTGCCCGTCTTTCCTCATGGCAGAGGTTAGGAGAAAGTTCCAGAAGGCTACCTTTGAGATTCTAGGTTGATATTTTAAGTAAACCTTAAGGCTTGGGTTGTCATTCAGGATCCAGATCTGCATGCAGTTGTCCTGTATGTAGCACTGCCCACTCTGGTTTGAGAAATTTCTGGAGATTTGGGGGAAGTATCTGGGGAACGACTTCCATTTTTCCTAAACTTCCATTTTTCCTATCATAGAGTTTGCCCTCTGAATCTGTCATTTTTTCCAAGGGAGAAAATGGAAT
This sequence comes from Gekko japonicus, assembly GCF_001447785.1. Taxonomy (NCBI): domain Eukaryota; kingdom Metazoa; phylum Chordata; class Lepidosauria; order Squamata; family Gekkonidae; genus Gekko; species Gekko japonicus. The sequence continues at coordinate 124,878 of NW_015169799.1, read as the reverse complement.
TTGGTTATAATGCTGGGAGAACTGCAGCCCCCACAGGTGGCAGGCAGCCCTACGTATGCTCCCTCTCTTGACAGGGCTGATCCCACTGAAGTAGTCCTTTTAAGATTAAACATGGGGGTGAGAATCAAATATTTCAAAAAGGGTGTGGAATTCTGCAAAGGGGGAGCCACATCAAGACCTTTCAAAATCACAATTTTTTATTCCTTCCTTAAATATTTTTCTCCCTCTTTGGTGTTGATGCAGCTCAAGACAGTCATAGGCAGGAGATCCAGAACAAATTGTGTTGAACTCCACTCAATCCAAAACACATGTTATATTACTGAATCTGAACTCTGAATCATTTACAAGCAATCAAAGGCATAATCTACTTGCCTAAACAATTAGCCAACCCTTTTGTCATATTAATTTTTCACCCAAGAGGAAAGAGAGTTACGTTTTTCCCCTAGACTTGGTTTGCCTTATCTACATTTCTGGTGATTTCAGAAACGTGTTACTTTTCCTTGAGTATACTTTGATTTTCAGGAAACAAATGTCTTATACATGTTTCAAAAGAAGTGGTGTGTGTTATGTAACAATCCTCTTTCCAAAGCCTTTTGGATTTAATTAACATTTCATTAAGATTGTCACTCTAAAAATATTTCGCTGCCATCAATAAATAATTCAATATCTTCGTTAGAGAGAATTAAGAAGCCATTAAATATGTCACTGTTTATTTCAAAGAAGTTCTGAGCCAGATTGTTTTCTCAGTCACATAGCTCAATATAGCTTCTTAGTAAAAAAAAAATATGTGTTTTATATATCCCCACCTCAGAATTTTTGGGTGCTGAAAGGGGACCCCTTCTCCCATTTTCATCAGCAGAAAAGCTGATTGGATCCAACACATTGTATCTAATCACTGAAGTAATACTTAGCATTTATATAACACTTCTGATTGTTCAAAATGCTTCTCGTGCCTTATCTTGTAACAACATGTATCCAGCTATGCAGTTTCAAAGGCTCGACAGTGTCCACCGATTCCCCCTTCCACTGCAGACTCACACTTTGCCCCTCAGTGCTCTTCCTGAGGGTCTCCAGGAACAAAATTTCAGCAGGGACTCAATGGACTGCAGTTGGATGTGGAAACCAGAAAGTCAGCTTTACAATGGTTGGATATACTCCACTATTCACAGTAAAACTGCAGAGGAGATTGATATCCCTGTATTGCAGATGGTGGAGGGCAGTGGCCTGGAGAAAAAGGGTGCCTAAGCTACCTAAATAAGTTCATGACCAAAGTGAGATTGTCACCAGATACTTCCTCATTCATAGCTCATTCTCATAACCCTTCTGCTGCTGTACCTCTCCTCAGTTAACTATGACACAAATAAATTGGTATGATCATTTATTCTACTGGGGTTATGACTAACAACCAGCAAGCTGAACAGATCTCTTACATTCTTGGACAGGGTGCAACTGTATCTATATCGGCTCAAGCACTAACCTTTGCCATTGTGACTAGGTGTCTTGTGACACTCAAGGAAGTTCCTCTGAGCTATCAGGACAATGCATGGTTGGAAGAATATCCTTTCGAAACAGTTACTGAAAAATTATGTGCTCATTTTTACACTGTGCCCCTATGAAAGATTTGTACAATTTGCAATATCAGAATGGATTATTCTCTCTGTTTACGGAAGGGGTTTACAACAGCTATTCAACACACAATTATAATACAAATCTCAAAACATTTTCTAGTATAAACTTCAAGAACGCAAGCTTGGGATATAAATTATACACACAAGATGTCGTCAAGCATTGATCTGTGGTTAGATGCATCTATATTCTTACTATTTCTGTCTCATTATTTGTGTTGTTCTGAGTTTTCATATCCAGAGTCCTTAACCATCTGGCTGCTGAGTTGATTCATAACCTGTGTGGTGATGACTGTTCACTGAAAAATCTTTTATGTTCCCATCAGATGCTAGGCTCTTTGTCTGTTATTTAGTTTGCCACATTTGGAAGGCAAGCTATACAAATAAACTCTTTATAAAATGTTGAAACAACTTTAATGATGTGAACTGTTTTTCTACCATTCATGAACAGGACATGGATGCTGGAACACCATGTTGGCGTTTCCTGTTGCTGCAGACAGTGGTTTATGCTGTACAGTGAACATTTTGGTGTTTATCTAATATTATTTTAGCAGATGACTTAGGGCTTTCCCTTTTATTTCTACAACTAATCATTGAAATTGCAACACACTTAAGAAACCTGAATCTGAAGGAAGACTTTCAACTAGAAAGTCCTATTCTTCTATTAAAAAATCTCAAAACACTGAAGGCTGCATATTAGTTCTACTTCATATGTGACACCTGTAGGTTTGATTGCCAGCAAAAACTGCTTCTGCATGGTCGTAGCTACATGTGTAGAAATATCTGTAAGCATGTCACCCGTGTCATGTCAGGAACACACAGTGTTGGCACAGGGACTTTAAGTCAATGACTTCAAAAGATATAATTGCTTCAAATGACAACCTTAGCAGGTCCACTCAGAAGTAAGCCTAAATGGGGCCTCTTCCCAGGAAAGTGCACTTAGGACTGCAGCCTTCATGTGTTAAAAATCTCAGTGCAGGGAGGTATATAATTTCAGTGCAAACTGAGGAAGTCACAGAACTAAACCAAAAAAACCCTTGTTTTAATTATAGTCAATTGTTGCTAATAGTTGAAAGCTTTCAAGGTCACAGGTGTCACAGGCTTAGTGTAAGAATGCCTTTCAATCTGGGTGCATTCGTTTTAAGTAGTGATGTAAACTAAAAGGTACTGTTAAGAAGTTAATGCACTCTGAGCAATGAAGTTTTTCGTTTTATTTAAAGACAAGAGACATTCAACAGCCAGTTTTAGAAGCCTTTGTGGAAATTCCCTCAGCCCAGGAAAGAGCACAATTTGGTCTATCAGTATGCAGTCTATGAGTAACTGGTTTTTGATGTGCAGCCACCAACAATAAACTTGTGAGACTTAACCATGAGTCTAGTTATACTACTTCTGCACTGTGAACATTGGTTCCATTCGCTATGTATCATATTATTTCAAACTCTTGGCAGATTCTTGTTCTCACTGCAAACTGACAGATTAAATTAAAATCAGATTAAATGTGTTCCACACTTTGTATGGAGCCCATACTGCTGGGTAATCGAGTCAGCCAGTCAGAATGTATCAAAGCTTTCTTTCTTCCCAAAACAAAAATTAGTTCCTCTAAAATAAAAATAGTGCAACAATGCTACCCAAACCACCACAAGCATGCCTAACACTTGTCTTTCATCAGCTTCCGTACAGCTATAGATCTCATAATGTAGAAATGCTGCTTTCCTTCAGCAACCATTATATACATGTTGTTGTGTGGTAGGAGGAAGAGGAGGAATGCTGGTAGAATCTATGTTGGCACAAGAAGCCTTCTGTCTATAGGAGCAGACTTGCTCCAGATGAGCTGTGTTACTCCAGTAGAAGACACTTTCTACTCCTTGAACCAGAAGACGCCCTGACCTTAACAGAATGGACTAAGAAGATCCAATACATTATTATTATTGCTGCCATGAACATACATTGTTCTTTACAGAACATGGGTCCCTGTCCCATACAATACAATAAAAACTCAAACAGAGAAACAAAACCGAGGATTGGGGAGGAAGACAAGTGAAACTGAGAGGACAGCAGCAAATATGCAGGAACAAGTATATAGGCTTCATTTAAGTAGGAGATAAGGATCCAGTCAAACACAGAGCTATAGGTATAGCTTATTCTCTTAAAGCTGATATATAATGATGCAAAACAGTTATGCGCAGAAGCAAAACATACACAATTATATTGTGTTTTAATGAAATGTTGGCCTCTGGATAGACTCTGGACTGCAGTGCTGGAAATCCTGTTGAGCAGAACTGTTGTCGTGCCAAACACAACTGGCCGCTCAAATGATTAATATTTCATTCTTCCTCTTTAGCATGAGTGTTACATGCAGGTGGGTGCCGTGAATTAAACATTTAACTCTAGGAACATTTGGCCTCATCTTGCTCGTTAATAGCTGATACAGACATATGGCTTATAGTTTGAACAAAACACTCTAGACACAGCATTCAGAATCTACCCCAAAGCAAGAATCTGCTTTGGCAATTTTGGTGGCAAAAACATCCCATTTGTTGAGACTGTATTGAAACTGCTATTCATGCTTTGATTTATGGAAATTTACCATTTAATCAGGCCCATGCAAAATGAAGCAAAGCGTTAAACTGTCAGCTGAGGAATCAATTTAACCCATTACTGGCTGCTGATTCTTACTGACAAATTCCTCAGCCAGCTTTGAACTCCGCAGCAGGATAGAATATTTGGAAACTGCCATTACAAAAGATTGGGCCAAGGAATTTTCTTAGACACTGTGTCATGTTAACTATCTATTAATACAGTAAACCAGGAAAGGATTTATGTAAATGGTGTTTTTTTAAAAAAAAATGTCAAGCATTTGAATTACAGTTAATATTCTTATAACTACAGAGAACATTTTTGCTCAATTAAACAATATATATGGCCTTTCACACACACAAATACACTTTTAAACAATTTACTGGTAGACCAATTATTGCAGCCAGCAATGGCTAATGGGGTGGGGCACTGCTGAAGGGGAAGGCAACGCAATGCCCTTACCCATGGGCATGGAGTTGTATTGGCAGAGCTGCTGGGGTTACAACTGCAGCACCACACAGTACTCAGGAGCTACTGAGTGGCTAATGGAACATGGTGTGAGCTCTGGGTGATAACATCACTTGCTACTGCCAGGTTCCACTATCCACTTGGTAGCTGTGCATTCGCGGAGTGACACAGCCATGGACCCAGCATCTCTTCCACCTTCCAGGGCCTTACGGTAAGGGCATCTCGTATTTCAGGGATGCCACTTACACAGCTCCTGGTGACGTTCCCTGTCCTCTACATCCTGTTACTTTCTGTCCCAAAGCAAAAAGTGATGTCCCAGGAATCTCCCCCCCTTCAGTGATTCTGACCTGGAGATTGCCAGCCTACTCCACCAGCCAATTCTACCTACCTCTCCTCCATCAGTCCTGCTCATTAGTGAATGTATTCCCTGTGCCCCACCCCCCAAAAAAAACACTGCTGGACATGTACTCTTTGAAAACAGAATTCTGCTTATTACATTTGCTGAAAAAATTGGACATGAAACTGCTTTACTTTAGGAAAGGAAGTGTTCGAAGACTTCAAAGACAGAGGCATTATTTGCTGTTCATTTCCTGATGCTAATGTTCTCAAACCTAAGAGACTAAGGCAGCTGGCATGTGCAGCACAATCACAGTCATCACAGTCACAGTTAAATATTGTGTAGCCATGAAGTAAGGCAGAAATCTAACCAGAAGTCCTTCTTTTTGAACCACTGAGAGGATGTGAAGATGAGTCACTGACTATAATTTTATAGTAGAGCCCTTGCCTTCATCTCTGCAGCCCTGATCCACTCATTCAGGATATGCCACAATTCAATTCAGTTGAACTGGTTGTGTTCACATATTCAACTGGTGCTTCGCCAACTCCACTGGCTCCAGGTTGAATACTGGATCAGGTTCAAGGTACTGATATTAACCTTTAAGGCCCTAAATGTATTTGTGGGACCGCCTCTCCTTGTATACCCCGAGAAGAGCAGCATTACACTTTGGAGAGAAAAACCTTCTGGTGATCCCTGGCCCTGTCCTCAACCAGAGCCCTGGCACCAGCCTTGTGGAACTCTGCCAAATGACACTTGTGCCCTGCAGGACCTAATGCAAATCCACAGGGCCTGTAAGACAGAGATGTTCTGCCAGGCCTAGGGTTGAGGACAGTAGTGGCTTCCACTAAGCTTAGCCTCTTCCTTCTCTTCTCTTTCCCCACGGGGTTAGGACATAAAATGGTCCTCTAACTGCCACTGCGATAGTCATAACATTTGTTTATTGTTTTAACTGTTTTAATCTGACTTGTAAATGTGTTTATTGAAATGTTGTTCACCGCCCTGTGTATAGGGGAGGGCAGTCTACAAATCAAAAAATAAATAAATAAACAAAAACCCCTGTGGCAACAGAAGCTGCTGTTAATTTCTTGAATGGTTCTGCACTTGGCTCTTCTAACACAATGTGTCTTGTCATTCAGTTCACAGACTACTTTTATGCAGTGAAGCATATTTGGTGTAGAAACAAGTTTGAGTTTTGGAAGCCACCTCCAGAATTTTTAACAGCACAAGTATACTACACAGATTGACTTGGTTTATTCACAGAAAACAAGAAGGTCAATACTATGAGTGTAGAAATAGCTACTTCTGTGCCATTGTAAGATCATGTGTTGTGACTGAGAACTAACTCAGCATGCCACACTATATAAATTGATGCCAATATGGCAGCAATAACAATCAGGGTTAGAATGTTTGATACAGTATAACAGCATGTAGAAAGCCTACTGAGTAGTACAACATCAGATATATAAAAAAAAATTGAGAGGTCTGGCGATGACTCAACTCAGTCCTAAACACATTTCATTCAACACTGAGTTAGCTATGCCAGTGTAACTGTAGGAATGTAATCATTGTTGGTAACCTTTTATAATGGGGTTGCCTCTGAAATAATGGGTTTGCACAGTAGGATGCATTTGCTCAATTGGCCAGCCATAGATATCTGCATAAATACAATCTAAACATATCTCTAGGATACAGCATAAAGAATTTCATTGTACATATTATAGTTTGCTCTGAGATTTGAAAATATGAAATGATGGAGCGGGAGTTGTTTCTCATGCAAATCTTCCTTTCTCAGAGCTTCCTTTGAGAAGTTGTTTGAACATTGCAAAGAAGCAGAAAATGAAGACTTGAACATTATATGAAAACTTAATTGTTTCAACACCTCATTTTTGAAAGCAACTCTTATAATTGTTAGAAGTTAAATGTATATGGTTCTTAAACAATCAGCCTTGAAAACATATAATAAGTTAAATGTCCTATTAAATAGTAAATACTTGAAGAAACATGAGTGGATGGTTAAGACTCCAAAAATAACATCTCCCCAGACACTTCACTGCTCTTTACCATACAATTAAAGAACCTGGAAACAGATGGTATTTGTGTTTTATGCTATTGTTCTCTCAGTTGCCTATTGCAAATTTTTGAAAAGCAGAATACAATGAAATCCAGTAGCTTTGCCAGACAGAGAGCATGTGGAGAGAGACACTTCAAGTGGGCCTTGGGGTAGGTTTGAAAACAGATTGCCTTAATCACCCATGATGGCTTGCATTGAAAAAAGAACAGAGGAAGTTAGATCCTGCCAACTGTCTGACATCTTTTAGTGCAGGGGTGTCGAACTCATTTGTTATGAGGGCTGGATCTGACATAAATGAGACCTTGTTGGGCCAGGCCATGTGTGTCATAAAATGTAATGCCAGGTAGTGGAGATATAAACTTTATAAAGGACACAAACACAGAGGTTTTTTTTAACTTAAAAACATGCTTAAAACATTAGCACTCTTGCAATATTTTGTTTATATAACAGTGTCTGATAACTGAAACCTCTTGCTCTGAATGATTGCATCAAAATGTCTGTGCTGTTGCAGTCTTGAGTATGTTGTTCAGGTGTGTATCTGTAAGCTGCAAACCTACGATAACACCGCAGCAGCAGAACTGGAAGAAGAAGCAGAAGACAGCCAGTTCCACTGCGGGCCTGACAGAAGCCCTCTGGGGGCCTGATCAGGCCCTCGGGCCACATGTTTGACACCTGTTTTAGTGGCTTGCCTGATCATGGCATCCTTCAGAAACACCTCTGAATTTTGGGACAGGCCTTACAGTGGCTAAGCTCATTTCCGGGCCAAAGTTCCAGAAAGTGTTTTTAGGTTGGCTGCTGTTTAACCACATAGAAGTTATCCTTTGGGATTCTTCAGGGGTTAGTTCTGTCTAGGCATTGTGAGAATTTTTACACAAATGTGATGGATATGCTAGTGTAATTGTTTTTGAACTCCCTTAATTATATATGCAGTAAGATGCTGATTGGATTGCTTTGATGTTCCTGGTGAGGTTTGTCTTGGTAGCACTGTGCCAAGCAGTCTTACACCACTTAGGCTTATGTGGATCATGTGATTATCCACCAACTTGTATGGTAAGACATAGAATTGCCTGTACAGTCAGATGCCATCTGTAAAGACGCACTGGCTGCTTTCTGAGCATGTGCAGTGTAAAGCTATAGCAACTTTTGATTGTAAGGTTAGCTAGGTTCATGTGCAGACACACATAAGCAGTAATCCTAAAAACAAATTAATGGGAGTTGAATTGAATAAAAGTAGATGTGCTTAGAATTGCTCCCAGAGACACCTAAGTAGTAAATCTCAACTCTAAAATTTCCAACATTTGTTTTATTTTTACTAATAGGAATAAGGCTCGTTGTGGAAATAAATACAAGCTCTAGAAAGAGGCTCTGAGAGAGTGCCAAGGCCTTGAGCACTCAGCATCAATGTGCTGTGGCAACCTCAGCAGGGTATAATGACACAGAGTCCCCCATTTTCTCCAGATTAACTGATCTCTGCTACCTGAAGAACTGTTGTAATTTTGAGTGATCTCCAGCCCTCACCTGGAGATTGGCAACAATGGTTACCCAGGAGGAAATGGCTGGTCTGGAGGGTGGAGTCTATGGCATTGTACCTGTCTGAGGTCCCACCCTTCCTCAAACCTCACCCTCTCCAGACTCCACCCCTCAAATATCCAGGAATTTCCCACCTGGAGGTGGCAACCCTATCTCCTTCCTAGCCAAGCATCAACCTACCATTATCTGCGCCTCTGATTTCAGCCTTGCATCTCCTCCCCGCTCCCTCCTGGAGATCAGTTGTAATTCTGAGTGATTTCCGCCCCTCTCCTGAGATTGGAAACAGTGGTTCCCCAGAAGGGAATGGCTGGTTGGGAGGGTGGAGTCTATGACATTGTACCTGTCTGAGGTCCCACCCTTCCTCAAACCTCACCCTCTCCAGACTCCACCCCTCAAATATCCAGGAATTTCCCACCTGGAGGTGGCAACCCTATCTCCTTCCCAGCCCATCATCAACCGACCTTTATTTCCCCCTATCTTCAAGTTTCCATTCCCCCACACACACACACACCTGCAGCCTCTCCCGTGCTCTGAAACCCTGACTGTCAGAGTCCACCATGTTCTGTGCTCTGAAGTCCTGGCTGCCACAGAGTCCACCATTTTCTCCAGGGGAACTGATTTCTGCCATCTGGAGAGCAGTTGTAATTCTGAGTGATCTCCAGCCCTCACCTGGAGATTGGCAACAATGGTTTCCTAGGAGGAAAAGTAGTCTTTCTCTGCAATGGGGACCAAAGCAGCTTACATAATTCTCCTCTCCCCCTTTTGACTTGCACAACAACCCTGTGAAGTAGGTTAAGCTGAAAGTCTGTGACTGGTCTAAAATCACCCACTCAGCTTCTACAGCAAGAACCCTGGATCTAGCAGACCTTGCTCTAAAGCACTGACTGTTACGGCTAGGGCAGCCAACCTCTAGGTGGAGCCTGAAGATCACCAGGTATTACAACTGAACTCCAGACAACAGATCCCCCGCCCCCTGGAGAAAATAACTGCTTTGGAAGGTTTGTTGTATGGCATTCTGTTCAGCTGAGGCCTTTCCCCTCCCCAAACCCTGGCTTCCATAGACTCTTCCAGAAAATCTCCAGG